>NW_005360676.1:4673101-4689164 GCF_000412655.1 Myotis brandtii
GTCCTGACTTCCGGTCTGGGTGTGGCCGCGGGGCGCGCTGGGCTGCAGGTGGCTGCAGTGAGTGGCGATGTTGCGATACGGATTCCGCAGACGTTGGTGGGATCAAAACAGTCAAGTGACGCTGCACCGCTGGCTCCCCAGCCAAGCACTGAGGATTCCAGGGACCCTGAAATGATGGGGCTGCCTATCCGGATTCTCGAGTTTTGTTGCGAGAAATGGAACCCCCCCTCCCCCCAATTTTATAAATAACCAAAGATTAATAATAGGTAGCTCCAGATGTCCAGCCTGGGATTCAATTTTAAGACGTTATACGTTTGACAGATCATTTTGAGCGTATAGTACATGCCAGGCACTGCCACAGGTTTAGTAGAATCATGTGACTTTTAGATCTATAAATAACATTACGGTATGTCATCCAGTTTGCCCCCTTCACCTTCTGGGTGAAGTTAGGAATGTAGGTGACTCGGTCAAGGTCAAAGAGCTGGTCACACATGTCTAAGAACCGTTCATCTAATTCTCTTTCCATTGACTCCCCTTCCACCTGTCTTGGAAAACAAGGATGAGTGGGACACAATAACATTAGGGTTTGTCTTCCATTCTAAGAAACATCTGCAGGATTTTTTAAATTGGCATATAGTGTCTTTATATATATTACATCATCTCGTGCAATGTGTGATATTTTTACTTAATTAGAACTTTTTCCTGTCTAGTGGGGAGTGAGGGTCCAGACAAAACCACATTACTCTTTATGCCTCTCCATTCTCTTTTAAAAATTGTACATCTCCAATTACCTGAAAACATGCTGCTCAACTATGGCATCATTCAGGTTTCTCAGTCCAGTTATGTACCTTTCAACAGAACAACTGAAATCAAATTTGTCTATGTCCCATTTTACCAAGGTTCTGCTCTAGCACTAGGCTTATCCCTCTGTCTTTTTATTCTAAAGTAAATAAATATAAATATATTTGGCCCACTCCACAGATAATGCCAATTTCTGTATTTCCTTCTAATTTCCCTTTTTTTCTTTCTAAAAATTGAATGCCCATTAAACTTTAGGACCTAATAATTAGACAATGATAAGGTGATAGAGATACAGTGATCCCTGAATTCAACAATCTCATTGTGAAAAGCCAAAAAAAATGGAAAATAAATGAAAAAATAATTTCAGAAAAGTAAACATAATGAAGAAAAAAAATGTGAGGAGTTAGAAAGAGACTTGGAGGGGAGGAGGAAGACAATTTTAGATAGTCATAGAGGGTCTATTTGAGAAAGTGAAATTTGAACCCAAATCTAATGTATGTGAGCCCTGCCAGATATTCTAGCAGAAGAATATTCTAGACAGAGGGAAATGCAAGCATAAACTTTTTATTTTATTTTATTTTATTTATTTTTAGCATTTATCACTTTCTGGTGTATATGTATTTGTTTACTTATATATTGCCTGTCTACCTTTAAAAAGGGGCTGAGCTTTTCCTGAAGAAAGAGATTCAAAGTGTGAGGGGCAACTTGATGTGAGAGAGATTCTACTTTGCTGGCTTTGAAGAGGAAAGGGGCCACCTAGAAACAAATGGGAATGGCCTCTAATTCCTGAGAGTGGCTTCCAGCTAACAGCCAAGAAGAAAATGGGGATAACGGCCTATTTCATTGCAAGGAACGAAATTTGGTCAATAACCTATGTGAGCTTGGAAGAAAACCCCTAAGCTTCAGACCAAAACACAGCTGATACCTTGATTTCAACCTTGGAAGACTTCGGGCAGAGAACCCAGCTATGCTGTGCCCCCAGTTTTGACCTGCAGAACTCTGAACTAATAAATTTATGGTTTATGGTTTTTGTATTTAGAAACATAATATAGTATATTTCACCTAACACCCACATTTCTTGACATGTTAACATCCCTGAAATTAGAATGTGTTTTTTCTTTTTTAAAAATACAGAAAACAATGGTGCTCTTATAATTGAAGTCATCTTTGATTTGGTGAAATATAGTGTAAATTATTTCAAACATACAGTATACCAGATACCCAGATTTAAGAGATTTTAATGTTTTGTCACATTAAATGTGACATCAAAATGGAAAAGAAAATTGAAATATCATCAGACTTTGACAATGAATCTTTTTTGCCAGAAGAAAATAAAATGACATTTAGGATATTCAAGGGGAAAAAGTGTGGTCAAGGACTTAATATCCAGCAAAACCAACCCTCATGTACAAAGGGTATAAGCTATTATCAACACTTGATATGACATCAACATTTAATGAGACCATTGTTCCTATGAGTCCTTCCTAAAGAATTAGTGGAGAAAGCGTCAGACAACCAAAATGACTGGAGAAGCATCGACCTAAGTTTTGGTGCAGAGTTTTACAGAAAAAAAAATCAATCTTTTGTGCTTATTAGCTTTGTGTTCCTTTTAGTTTATTCTTTGTAACTAATTTTCCTGATTTTCTGTCACCTCATTTTTGAATCTTTCTAACCCCTCTCCCAGTTTTCTTATGGTGTAATTGACAAAACAAAGATATTTAAAGTGTACAATGTGATGATTTGATATATGTATACACTGTTAAAGGATCTTCCCATTGAGTTAATTAACTGAGATTTTCTAATTCTAAATCTATGTTGTTTTTTTATATTTTGTATGATTTTCTTAATCTTATTTAGGTGGTTTCAAAACAGTAACTTAAGGTTTGATCTATTTGGTGGTACATCTTTCAGGCATGCTTGCATTACCTGTAATGATGATGTTATGCTCCTTATTCTTGTTTTTCTTATAATAACTTTGCATGGGACTTTTTTTGTTGCTCATTTTTATGTGAAATTAAAAGGAATTTCCTGAACTTTTAGCGTGAGGCAGACTTCCTAGTCCAATAAGCTTAGGCCTATGGGGAATAAAACTACTGGTATATTTCAAGAAAGTCAGGTTTCTGGCCCATTACAAGGAGGAAGCCCATATTCCAGAAGAACCATGAAGTGCCTTACCAAACATAGGGAAAGATAAGTTTATTATAGGAATTTTGGGTAGTGTTGAGTTTAGGAGAAATTGAAATGAAGTTTGAAAATGTTTTGATAGGTTCACAAGAAAGCAAGGCTGTATGTAAAGGGGTCTACATTACATCTGGACTGCAACATGGACCCAGGGTGCTGTTTTATTGAAAACTAAAAAGTTTAAATAGGTGTGTATTTGCAATTCAGTAGAAACTTCATTTGTTTAATATTATCTTTCTCCTTTCTTTTGAACTGGCTTAATCCAGTACCCTGATTCACCTGCCTCCTTCTCTCTTGCAGGACTACTCCCTAAATCATTAAGCCCCCAGGACAATGAGATTCTGACCAACATCAAGTAATCTTAGGAACAAAGCCTCAGGTCTGTTGAACCCAGAGATGGATTTTTGGTCAAAATAGAGATAACATGTAGGCCTCAGCTGTGTTTCAGCTCCAGAACAATCCCACTGACCACATCCTAGAGAAAACAGATAAAGCAATGCTATGACTGACATTAGGACTAGATGCACTGATCAAATACCCCCTACCCTAGCAATGACCAATCAGTGGAAACTTGACCCTAACTCTCCTAGTCACCAAAATTAATGACTTATCGTCTGATTAACCCATTCCGTGATGCCATCGGGAGCCAGGTCTTTGAGAATTAGCTGACCTGTGACTCTGGATATGGGCCACTTAAAATAAACCCTTACTTTCTTTGCTACAAATCTTGTTTGTGTCTTCTCTGGCTTTGATGCGGGCAGGCAAACAGACCCCTTTAGTCCAGAAACATATTGTTTCTACAAACCCCTTTTCTGACTGCCCATGGGTTGGAAGTAGAGGCTGTTTCTTTGTGTCAAAGTGACTTAGATTTTCTAGCCAAGAGTGGGATATTTCATTCTTAATGAAAGGATTTCAAAGAGCAAGTTTTTTTTCAACAATCCATTATTATATAGAAAAGGGTTATCTGTAAGTGAAAAAGCAATAGTTTCTCCAAGTTGGGGGGTGGTTGTTAACACTATAGCATGTTCTTGAAAGAAATATTATTTTCTGTTAACTTTACAGCTGGCTTCTTTGTCTGTTATCTATATCTGATAAATGGCAAAGGAGATTTTAATTTTCTTAGTCCAAATTCATTTTTCCTTTCTCATGTGTCTCAGCAAAATTTTCCAAACTTCATTAGGAACAGTTAAGTACATTTTATTGTTTGATTTAAGTACTTAATAGAGAGCTCCCTTTTCTGTTTTTTCTTTTCGTGTGTGTGTGTGTGTGTGTGTATGTGTGTGTGTGTGTGTAGTGTTACACACGATGTTGGCTTAATTTTGTGGTTTCCCAGCTTAATTCCCTTCTCCAGTCAGATCTCTCAAAGATTCACTCTCTCCTTTCCTTCATTTATGTTGCCCCTGTGCTATCAATGTACACACACACACACACACACACACACACACACGAGTATTTAATTATTAGTTTACTAGAGGCCCAGTGCACAAATTCGTGCACAGGTGGGGACCCTAGGCCTGGCCGGTGATCCTGCTGGCCAGGGGGACTGACCATGGGAGGTTGGCCGGTCATGGGAGGTTGGCTGTGGGAGCGCACTGGCCACCAGAGGACAGCTCCTCTGTTGAGCGTCTGCCCCCTGGTGGTCAGTGCACTTCACAGTGACTGGTCGACCGGTCGTTCTGGTCATAACGGTCACTTAGCCTTTTATATATAGAGATTGGACAGTTATTCTCTAAATTTGAAATAATAGAATTGTAAAGAGTGATATAATTTTCTTACCCAATGAGCTAATTATAAAATAGACGAAAGACAGAGACCAAGAGTTTCCAAAAAAGTCAATAATCGGGCAGAAGTTACCCTCTATTCATTGAGTGAAGATTCCAACTACTAGAGTTTAAAATGTTTAGATTTAGATTGTAAAAAAAACAAAACCAAATCTGTTCTTTTCCCTTACAGCTACATTGATTGTACAATTACTATATTCCAAGAACTGTATTTAGTCTTTATGCTTGTATTTAAATTATG
Organism: Myotis brandtii; assembly: GCF_000412655.1. Classification (NCBI taxonomy): domain Eukaryota; kingdom Metazoa; phylum Chordata; class Mammalia; order Chiroptera; family Vespertilionidae; genus Myotis; species Myotis brandtii. The sequence continues at coordinate 4,678,106 of NW_005360676.1, forward strand.
TGCTATTTAAACTTTGTGGTATATATCGTCTCAGTTTATTTTGAGAAGTTAATTGGTGATTGTGGCAGCTACTGCTGGCTTCTGACCCCAAAACATTTCCCTTCTGCTTTCTCTCTCTCTCTCTCTCTCTAAAAAAAAGAAATACAATTATTTTCAGTTATCAGATGGCTAAATGTTCAAGGAAATTGAACACTACCTCCACAAGATAAAGCATACCTTTAAGCTGTTTAGGGTAATCCCCTTCTCCTTTGCAAGTTATTAGTTATTGTAACATGTGTTACAATTATAGCCAATTTAGGAGGAAGTGCTGAGGTTCTGGGAAAGTGAGATGCATAATAAGAAGCCACCCTTTCTTTCTGCCTTTGAGGCTCCCAATTGGCAACAACTAACTTCTAATCACTAAAGTAAAGCCTAGTAGAAACAATAAAAAAAAATTACTCAAAGCTCTGAATTACCAACTCTACATGCTTACTTCTGGATTTCCTGTAAAATGAATGAAAAAAAAAAGCCACTTCTAGTCTGACATTTCTATTACTTATAGCAGAAAGCATTCTAATAGTAACAGTGATACATAAAATAAAAGTCATACAAGCACACACACAAATAACATTTATTGTATTTTTTTCTCATGATTAAAAACAATATACATTTTGGAAATTTAGAATTATAGGAATTCACAAGAAAGAAAAATTTAAAAAATTATTACTCAGAGATAACTATTTCAACACTCTTTTTTGCATATATTCTATTGTTCCTATGCGTGCACTTTACATATTATATAGCTTTTAAAATTAGACTAATTCTCTTAAACATGATGTTTACTAGTAAAAACTTAATAATCATAAGAAATTTAATTGAACATTTAAATTAATTAATCTTAATTAAAGATTAGCTTCCTATGGATGCAATTTACAGTAAATAGACAAGCTCAATAAATTGGTTAAACATTTGAAACTAGGCTAAAGCAAAATAAATGAAATTCTAAATATATCTTAACTGCCACAAATATCTCTTTATGACTACCAAATAAATTCTGAGACCAGGACACTTTAAGGAAATTCCTAACTTACCCTGATTTATGCTCCCTGGAAGATAGTATTTGTGGTACCAATCTTCCTCCCTCCCCCACATTTTCCCCTATTGTATCTCTGTTTCTTAGGCCAAAATTGAATTAGTGCAGTCATTGTTCAATACATTGTCATTAGTCCATGTAATTTCTTTACTAAATTGAGTTACAAGAGGAAATCTACTTTTAAGCCAGTTTTATATGCTAACTAAAGGAGGAGACAAACAAGATAAAATCTTAATTATCTGATACATTGGACTTTCTCTGCAAAATATATCCTTTTAAACAGGGAATCCTCATCTTTTATTTTGATTAGAAATAGAGGAAGTGACTATAATATCAAATATTAAATACACCCTGTTGAGTGGAGTATCTTTAATTTAAAAGCTACATTTACCTTTTGGACTATGAATTTTAGTTTATATCCACATCCATATTATAATTTATGAAATATAGTATTCATATAATATACTTATTTCTGCTAAGTTTTTAATTATATATTGAGCTTTAGAGGGTTTCTAAGTTTGAAAATGGCGAGTAATTAAATTGAAACATATAGTTTCAATATTAACATTATTATGCATGCAATAAACAAATAACTATATTCTGATACATTTTTATTGTAGTAAACTTTCTCATAAATATATAAGAATCAGCAATTCTAAACCTTGTTTTGTGATAAGGGGTTCTTTGGCAGTCTGGTTTGTCCTACAAACCCCTCTCAGGCTAATGTTTTTAAATGCATAAAATAATACAAATCAGTATTAAAGAAAAGCAGTTGCATTTAAATATAGTTTTGTGCATGAGCCATAGATTAAAGACCACCTGCATTAAGATTTTGAATAGCCCTTTACTTAATATATAAAAAAAAAATGCCTGAGAACTGTTTCTTAAACATATAAGAGCCAAACTGACATATGTTCATTAAACACATATTTTAATAAAGCCCTTAGGTTGTCTTTTGTATATGTGTATTATTTTTGCCTTTAAATCCAAAAGTAAGAATTGTTATCAGTTTAAGAATAAGTATATGATATAGAGACTTGTAGAAGATTGGCTTTACTGTGACATATATATTCCTATGTTATTTAGCAGAAATATCCAATCTTGGTATCAATATACATGCCTTTAAAGTTAAATTTGAACATTTTGGTACATTACAAATTTTGACTTAACCAATTCAACTTTAGAGTTGGATCATGTATTGGTAAATGTTTAGTAAAAAAGAAGATATGAATGAAAATATCCAACGGAAGAGCTCAGTGGTAAGAGAAATAGGACCAATGGAAACAGAATTGGAAAATAAAGTAGGATGTGGAAAAAAACCCCACACACTATAATACTGAAAAACTGAAAGTATGAAAAGAGAAAAATAATGAAAGGAAAGACCTACCATGAATATAATTAGCAATTTACTTTTCACAAGTTCATATTTGGAATTACATTTCATCTTTTGTGTGGCACTACATATCATAGATGAATATAATGGTATTTTACCTGTTTCTTTTTAAAAGATTTAAAAATTGATTTTTAGACAGAGAGGAAGGCAGAGGGGGAGAGAGAGAAAACATCGATGTGAGAGCAAAACATCTACCAGCTGCCTCCTGCACATCTCCTACCAGGGATTGAGCCTGCAACCTGGGCATGTACCCTGACTGGGAATCAAATTGGCAACTTTCGGTGCATGGACAATACCAATCAACTGAGTCACACCAGCCAGGGCTATTTTACCTATTCTCTAAAAAAAAAAAAAAAAAAAAAAAAGGTTAAATACTTGGTTGATTTTTTTAAGTCCCTTATATAATTTTCTCATTTAATGGGTATTATAGTCCCATTATTTTTATCCTCTCCTGTTTTTCATGGAGTAGAAAAAGGCTTGAATTAAAAGAGGTACTGTGCTGACATCATTTGGAAATGATACCATTTAATGTGACTATCAGTAACTATTAGTTACCCATTTACAGAGAGTTTTTCTTTTGCTTTTTCCCCAATACTCTGCTGTCTTCTTTGACCTATCTATATTGAAATTGTGGTTTTCAGAGTTTCTTTTACATATTAAATATCTTTTGCTTGTGCACTTGCTTTCTTATTTAAGATCACAAGATAGAAAAAAATCCCTCATATTAGAACAGAGGATATAAAAAAATAAGTAATGGACACGGGAAACACAAATTCTGTAAGATAAAAAAACAGAGAGTATATTATGTATAAAACATAACTGGCATAGACCTTTTAGTGATTGTATTTTAAAACAATAATTATTACTACACTTAATTACCACAAACTCCATAGACTGTACAGCTTAAAGGAATGTTCTAAACCAGCGGTTCTCAACCTGTGGGTCGCGACCCCTTTAGGGGTCGAACAACCCTTTCACAGGGGTCGCCTAAATACGTCCTGCATATCAGATATTTACATTACGATTCATAACAGTAGCAAAATTACAGTTATGAAGTAGCAACAAAAATAATGTTATGGTTGGGGGTCACCACAACATGAGGAACTGTATTAAAGGGTCATGGCATTAGGAAGGTTGAGAACCACTGTTCTAAACACTGTTGAAATCCAAACCCCTCTTAAACTCAACTTCATGTAGAGGCAGTCACATACCATGTAAATAAAGAATGAGATGAAGAACTACTTGTAAGTCTTGTCATATTGGTAGAGTGGATGGTGGGTAATTGCTGAATACTCCAAACATCAGAATGCTTTTGAGGCCAAACAAAATATAAGCTTCATTGCATTTTTTTTAACCATAGGAAGGAAAATTGATTTTATGGGGAGGGGAAATACTGTTTCTGTGCTCCAGGTATTATTGTAGCATAAGATCAGAATTGCTGATAAGCCCTTTTGGAGAAAAACTCTCCAAGGATTTCTGAGATTAAGATTGTGTTGTGGTTTCTCAGCCTGACTTTTTGGTAACTCTTAGCCTTAGGCCATGGCTATTATAGAAATACTAGAGGCCCAGTGCACGGATTCGTGCACTGGTGGGGTCCCTCAGCCTAGCCTGCACCCTCTCGCAATCTGGGACCCTTTGGGGGATGTTGGACTGAGGGGAATGGGCCGAAACTGGCAGTCTGAAATCCCCTGAGGGATGTAGTAGTGTATGAAGGCGGCCAGGGAGGAGCCTGAGCCCGGGCTGGCCACCACGCTGCTCCCACTCATCCCAGCTCCACTGTGTCTGCTGCAGCCGCCACTCAGTAGGGCTGCCACAGAGGCGGGAGAGGCTCTTGTCGCCAGCTGTGAGCCTGGCGCCTGACGCCCGTTGGTCAGCTGAGCGGTGCTCCTGCTGTGGGAGCTCACTGACAACTAAGAGGCAGCTCCTGCATTGAGCGTCTGCCCCCTGGTGGTCAGTGTGTGTCATAGCGATAGGTCAAACAGTTGACTGGTTGAACGTTCGACCAGTAGCTCAGGGTTTTTTTTCTATCTATCTATCTATCTATCTATCTATCTATCTATCTATCTATCTATCATCTATCATCATCATCTATGAGCCTATAATGTACTATAGGAGGTCAGAAGGAGATTAATTCAGAAGCTAATGATTAAGGCAAAATATTTCAAGATATTTCTGAAGTTTTTTTCCCTAGTAATTGAGTCTCTGACAATGCGATTCTTTTTAAAAAAGGATGATAGCATAACTTTAAATTATGATTTGTTTATAAGTTTGTCTGCTGCTACCTGTTTACCATTCCCAAATGGGAAAATTCATTACCTTGCTTGTCTTCACATGACTTCCTATGTAGTCTAATAATTACAGAGAGAAATATCCATATATAAGGGGATCAAAACATGGATTTAAAAAAGCAAAGAGAAAGAAGAAGTGATTCACTGGATCTGACACCCTATTTAACATTTCAGGATCAAACCAATACCAAATTCCTAGGACGTAGTAGGGAGTCCAGCAGACAGTGAATGAAGTGGCAAAGGCAACCGTCATCTTTAGGGTCCTCAACCGAGCTCTTGGTATATTATTATTGGATTGATTCAGTTGTAGATCTATTAGAAAGAGAAAAGAGTAGGTGTTTAAAGACCAGTTTTATTACAAGACTAAAATGGACAAAAAGGAAGAGAGAATCACTAATTCAACCTAATGAATATAACGGAAACAAATTTTAATGTTTTTAATAATAATAATTTGTTGGAAAAGCATGTTTTCCATTATAGCATATAATTAATAGAAAATATTAAAGATGGTAGTGCTCTTACATTTTTCTACCAAACTAATTTGGATTTGAAATACTATGGTACTCAAATTCTTAAAATATAAATTTGAGAGAGCAGACTGAGGTTGAGTAGAGTTAAGTTCTCTGCATCTTGGTTGAAATGCCAACATAGCCATGCATACTTTATAAATTCATACATGTTAGTTTTTGAGAATGCACCAGGTTATTGAAGCAAAAAGTCACAACCATATTTGTAAAGTTTCAGATGAAACAGTCAATTACATGTTCAACAATTTTCCACATATCTAACACACACACTCACAATCATACACAAATGTGCACAGTTATTTTGTGTGGATATAGAGGATTTGATGTGAAACAGAAGAGCTTAATTTAAACAAATATTTGGCTGCCATTTAAAGAATCCTACTTTGCTATCTTCTAGAAATCAGGTGTTTGATAGAGAGTTAGTGACAGCCCAGCAGGAACAATTCACCAATACTTACACTGGGTAAGTGGGGCAATTGTCCTTTCATTTTTAATTCCACAGTCCAAATTTAGAACAGTAGGAGAGATAGCCTCATTTGTCAATGGAGATAATAAAAGGATTACATCCTGGGGTGATTGTGAATGTAATGAGTTAACATATGCAAACTGCTTAGAACAGTATCTGGCACATACTAAGTGCCACTCTGGGTACTGCTGTTTAAAAACTGTTAACCCACAACTAACACCAAATCTAAGGCATACATACTGTGGGGATCCTGATGAAGGACCCGTGTGAGGGTGAAGATGATTTTTGCATTGCAGATCAACATGATGAGAAGAGGAATGATGAAGAGGCAGCTGAAGGTGAAAAAGTTGTAAAAGGCTTGATGCCACCATTGTGGAAAACTGCAGTGTGTTACACATTGAGAGAAACCGTCTGACTGTCCGGAGCCATCAGCTAAATGAATCATTCTGAAGATATATAACTGTATAGGAAATAAAAAAATTAAAAAGTTGTGTTACTTTATTTCAAACAGTGTTTGCATGTGTTCTGGAAAGTGTTCTGCATTCTGCTAGCCGTTTAGGATGCTGTTGCCCAAAGCAATTGCTGAGGTCCTTGATTTACCCTTTTGGAATTTCTATGAAAAGTTATAAGTGAATCTTTACTTAAAATATGTTTGGATAATGTGAATGGATCTATAGGATTTTTGATTTTTTTTGGAAATTATTTCAAACTTGTAGAGCAATCCTCAACCAAGGATTTAAACCTTGTTTCAATTTCAATTTCAGATGAAAATGTGCTGAGTAATCTTTGCAAGTAATTTTGTTCATCGTCCCACCTGCAGCACTTAAAAACTATGGCATTTAGAATGTGCCCCCAAGCTATGTATTTAAATTTTATTTTTGAGACAGAAAACTCCAATAAAGTGGTCAAAACAGACAGTTGGACATGAACATACAGTTCACAAAAGAGATCTAATAGTCGCCCTTATGCATATGAAAAGATGTTCAACCTCATTCATGACAAGCAAATTGCCAATTAAGGCTTCACTGAAATGTAATTTTTCATTAACAAGATTGGCAACATGGTAGCAACATGGTCTCATGGCAAGGCTGTGTGGAAACAGGGACTGTCAGACATTGCTAGTGGGAATGCAAATTGGTACAGCTGTTATGGAGGGTATTTGGCTGTAACTAGCATAACATATTCATTTACCTTTGATCCAGCAATCCTACATCCAGGAATTTATATCTGGGTGATATACCCCTACCTACATTATATGAAAATACATTTGCATAGGTTATTCACTGGTGCATTCCTTGCAATAGAAAAATATTGAAAACATCTAAATACCAATTCATAGAACAGTAGCTGAATAAACTATGGTGGACCACATGATGGAGTGCTATATGGTTATAAAAATAAAGAGTAAGGAAAATTTCTCTTTCCCTCTCTCTCTCTCTCTCTCTCTCTCTCAGGAAAATTACTCTCTCTCTCTCTCTCTCTCTCTCTCTCTCTCCACACACACACACACATATCCTATCTAATAAGAGAGTAATATTAGATGCAAATTGACCATCACTCCAACACACAAGATGGCTGCCCCCATGTGGTCAAAGATGGCCTGCAGGGGAGGGTGGTTAGGGGCAATCAGGCCAGCAAGGCAGGGCGGTTAGGGGTGACTGGGCCAGCAGAGGAGGGCAGTTTGGGGTGACCGGGTCTGCAGGGGAGGGCAGTTGGGGGCAATTGGGCCGGCAGGGGAGGGCAGTTGGGGGCGATTGGGCCAGCAGGGGAGCAGTTAGGCATCAATCAGGCTGGCAGGCAGGCGAGCAGTTAGGAGTCAGCAGTCCTGGATTGTGAGAGGGATCTCCTAAACCGGCAGTGGGACATCCCCCGAGGGGTCCCAGATTGGAGAGGGTGCAGGCTGGGCTGAGGGACCCCCCCCCCATGCATGAATTTCATGCACTGGGCCTCTAGTCTCTTATATAAAAGGCCCATGGTCGTCATGCCGTAATGCTGTCATGACCAAATGAGCAGTGGCTCTCACAGTGGGGGGGTGGGGCGCGAGCTACTAGCGGCAGAGAGCTACGAGTGGCAATGGGCAGGGCGGCCAGCTGAGGCAAGCGGAAGCAAGCTACTCAGGCACAATTTTGTGCATGCTGGGCCTCTAGTTAATAAAATGAAAAGATAATAGGGCCAAAGCACTTAAAAACTGATAGCAAGTAAATTCAAACCAAAATATTACAGGATTTCTTTTTTTAAATCTGTAGTTTTTTATTTCTTCTTTTTAAAAATTGATGTATAATTGACCTCAACAGTATATTAGCTTCAGGTGAACAACATAATGATTTGATGTATATATTCTAAATGATCACCACATTTAGGCAGTTCTAGGAATAAAGAGGGTCCATGGGGGAGGAAGGCATATGTGAAGGCTTGGAGCCACCAGAAGGCATACATTCACAGAGAATAGAAAAGTGCCACAGGATAAGGGGAGAGGAAGACATCCATTCACAGAAGATAGGGAAAAGCCACAGGATATGGGGAGAAAACGGAAATAAACTTTCACAGGGGATAGAGAAATGCCAACAAATGGGAGAAAGAGGAGAACAGATTTTCATAGGAGATAGAGAATTCTACCACTGAAGGGGTAAAATGAGGGGGGCTAAACCACATGGGGATTGGGCTTTGAAGCTGATATTCTGTAAAAGAGTGACAAATTAGAAGGCAGTATGAAGAGACAAAGAGCTGCAGCCTTTATAAACCTTAGCAAAAAAGAGCTTGGTGGGTTATCCCCTTGGGATCCCCTCCCTACATGGGAATCTGTACTTGCTTCCAATATATTTCCACCCATTTCTTCTACCACCTTTGGTTCGTGGCTTCATTCTTCAAATCCATCTGGACAAGAACCTGGGAAAGAAATCACCATTGCATCCTGCTCAAGAAAACAACCGGAATCAACCATACATAGTTACACATTTTTTATTTCATTGTGAAACTTCTAAGTACAGTATATTCACCATGCTGTGCATTACATCCCCATGACATTTATAACTGGAAATTGGTATGGTTTGCTCCCCTTCACACACCGCCTCCTTGCTCTGACCATCACCAATTTTTTCTTTGTATCTAGGAGCTTGTTTTTCTTTTTCTTTTTAATATTGTACATATAACAATAGTATATAGTATTTATGTTTTCTGTCTGATTTGTTTCACTTAGCAACGTCCCCTCAAGGTCCATCCATGTTGTTACAAATGGCAAATTTCCTTCTTTTTTATGATTGAATAATATTCCATGGTGTGTGTGTGTGTGTGTGTGTGTGTGTTTATACATTTTGTTATCCATTCATCTATAAGTGGACACAGGTAATTTCCATATCTTGGCTATTGTATCTGATGCTACAGTGAACATGGGAATGCATATATCTTTTCAATTTAGTGTTTTTGTTTTCTTCAGATAAATACATAGAAATGGAATTGCTGGATCATATTGAAATAGGAATTTTAGGGGTGAAATAGGCAGGTTTAGGGAATTTTTAGGATTAGGGGTCCATGGAAAAAAACACAGGGCTACAGAGCAGAAGTTACATTTCCATAGGACAAGGAAACTGGGAGTAGCAAAAGGTCTATATTTACAAAATAAAGAAGGAGGAAGAAAGCCCAGAGAGAATAGGAGAACAATGAGGGAGGAGGGCATCAGGAGTTACTATAGTAACCAATTCAAAAGGGAATATTGACCAATCAGAAGGGATATCAGGACATAGGGACTTGCAGCCTTTATAAACTGTGGAAACAGGAAGACGGTGGGACTCTTTCCCCCTCCCCACATGGGAGTCTATACTTGTTTTTCAATAAATCTCCACCTTTGCTATACCATCTTCCGTCTGTGGATTCATTCTTCGACTCCAATGGACAAAGAATCTGGGGAACCATCCTGCCCAGGGGAACACCATGTGTTCCAGTACAAAAATCCCGTATCAGTATGGTAGTTCTATTTTTAATTTTTTGAGCAACCTCCATACTGTTTTCTATAGTGGCTGTATCAATTTACATTCCCACCAGCAGTGCACAAGGTTTCCTTTTGTTCAGATCCTCATCAACATTTGCTATTTCCTGTCTTTTTTTACAACAGCCATTCTAACAAGTATGAAATACCTAATTGTGGTTTTGATTTGCATTTCCCTGATCATTGGTGATGTTGAGCACCTTTTCAAGTACCTATCAGTCATTAGTATGTCTTCTTTGGAAAAATGTCTAATCAGACCCTCTGCCCAATTTTTAATTGAATTGTTTGTTTTTTTGCTATTGAGTTGTATGAGTTCTTTAAATACAGTCATGTGCCATCTAACAATGGGGATCTGCTCTGAGAAATGCATTGTTAGGCAATTTTGTTACTGTGTGAACATCATAAAGTGCACTTATACAAACCTGGATAGTATAGCCTATTGCTCTGGAGGGGAGGAAAATAATTTTCCCTCCACCCTCTGGATTCTTGGTAGAGACTCCTTGTAATAAAAGACAGATTAATATAGAAAAACAAAAAACAAATGCTTAATTACATGCATAATTCACATCTACATGGGAGAGACCCTGTAAAACAGGTAACTTGCCAAAGTGGCTGAAGTCACCACCTTACATACCATCTTCAGCTGAAGTGAAAAGAAGATGTTGAGGGTAAAGGACTGAGTTATGTTATGCAGATTTAATGTCTATTGCATTGATGTGAACTTCTAGAGATAAGGTCATTTCCTTTTCTTGGTACCAGGAGAGAGAAACCCTTACAGATGGAGATTTAATCCCTTACAAATGTAAATGTGTGTTTTTTTTTAATAAAGGGTAACCTCTAATTGTTTTATTTCAGAGTTTCGCCCATATCTGCAGTTTTTTAAAAGTGAACCAGCCTAAAATAAACCTTGTGCCAAAATGGCATATTTTGGGGTGACAAATTCTGTTCCCTTACAGCTCCTAGGCAATAAACCAGCACAGCATGTTACTATATTGTATACCGTAGGCACTTGTAATACAATGGTAAGTACTTGTGAAATGCATTATGATAGGAGAGCTACAATATCATTAGCTGATAGGAAAAATTCAGCTCCATTATAATCTTACTAGTGGCCTGGTGCATGAAATTCATGCACGGGGGCGGTGTCCCTCAGCCTGGTCTGCACCCTCTCCAATCTATGGGACCGGGCCTAAACCGGCAGTCCGACATCCCTCTTACAATCTGGGACTGCTGGCTCCTAACTGCTCAGCTGCCTGCCTGCCTGATTGCCCCCAACTGCCCTTCCCCACCAGCCTGCTCACCCCCAACTGCCCCCCTACTGCCGGCCTGCT
>NW_005360676.1:4689302-4691349 GCF_000412655.1 Myotis brandtii
CCGGTCTGCTTGCCCCCAACTGCCTCCCCACCAGCCTGCTCACCACCAACTGCCCCCCACCCCCTTGCCGGCCTGCTCTCCCCTAACTGCCTCTGCCTCGGCCCCGCCACCCGGAAGGTCGCCCAGTCTAATTAGCATATTACCCTTTTATTAGTATAGATGGGACCACCACTGTCATATACTAGTATAATGGTTGAGGAAGAATTACTGTATTTTGGATATTAACCCCTTATCAGATACTTGATTTGCAAATATTTCCTCCTATTTGGTAGGTTGTCTTTTAATTTTGTTGATAGTTTTGGCACCATTGTAATTAACCTAGTTATTAATAACAGAAAGAAACAAAGGGAATGCCACATATTATAGGCATGTCACTTGGGCAGCTTTACCAGGAAGCTGCAGTTAAACACTCCCCAGGGAGCCATCAGGGTCTATTCCCCACAGATCCATGGGGGAAGGGACTGAACAGGCCCTGAACAGGGTGAATAGAGGAATGTCCAATAAAGTCTGAGTGACATAGGGAAGGTACTTCTCTGTCAGTCACACCTGGGAACAGGTCATTGGCCAGAGTAGGCATGGCCAGTGCAAGATTTCTAATATTAAATACCCTAAACAAAGGAGTTCACTCTCTTGGATTTTCTTGGTCTCTTGTGCTTTTGGCTCTTGGCATGTTGTACTTGACCCCTGGCCTGTGGGGCTCACAAACCCCTGCTCTCTTGCATTCACCCACCTGGTCCACAGCCATGTGGACCTCACACAATGGACCAATGGACTGCAATAGGCCTAATGCTAAACCGGACCCAATTGCAATATGGAACAGAAACTCTGGACACTGGCTTTGCTTTTAGCTTTACTGACTCCTCAGCTGTACTTCTCCTGGGACTGGATTAAGGGAAATAGGACTTTGGAAACCCAAGGATATAATTCCTCATAAATAAAAATCACTCATCCTCCCATTCAAGTCTCAGGAAATTATTTTTCTCAAGATATCATTAGGACTCCACCCCCAGCACTCAGTCAGGAAAGGGATACCCCACTTCCACTGATAATAGATTTCTTTGCTGCACAGTAGCTTTGTAGTTGGATGCAGTTCTACTTGTTTATTTTTGCTTCTGTTGCCAGGATTTCTTTTATTTTAAGTAAGTGAGGGACAGCCTTTTTAAATGTTTTTTATTGCATTAGAAAAAAAATAAATTAAATTTTATTCATTTAACAGCCTAGTTCTTTCCTTTTTGAAGTGATGGAGCAGGAGTGGAATATGCTTTATATATATTTAAAAAATACTATATTTTTGCCCTGGTCCATGTGGATCAGTGGTTAGAATGTTGGCCTGTGCACTGAAGGGTTGTGGATTTGATTCTAGGTTGGGGGCACATACCTGGTTTGCAGATTCACTAGGGGCATGTGTGGGAAGAAACCAATCGATGTGTCTCCCTCCCTCCCTTACACTCTAAAAAATCAATGGAAAAAGTATTCTCGGGTGAGGATTAATTAAAAAAACAACAACAAAAACCAAAATCCCACACACCTATATTTCCTTTCTTTTCTTTTACAGTAGAAACATTTGAATAAACTATAATTATTATCCTATATAATAATAGAGAAACATGGTAATTAACCATAACTTCGCTACCCTTCCCATTGGCTAATCAGCGAGATATGCAAATTAACTGCCAACCAAGATGGCGGCCGGCAGCCAGGCAGCTTGAAGCGAAACAGGAGGCTTGCTTGCTTCAGTGACTGAGGAAGCCAACGTTCCCCGCCTGCCGCTGCTGGGCTCTGAGCTTGCAGTTTAAGAAACATTGTTGCAATTATAGAAGCTAAAAAAAACCAGAAACCTGCTTTCAGCCAGCCGGGCCTCAGAGCTGGAGTTGAAACAGTGTTTCGATTATAGAACCCAAACAAACCAGATACCTGCTTTCAACAGCCAAGGTCTCAGAGCTGGAGCCGAGCCTCAGAGAGAAAGCCAGCTCTCAGTTCCAGTGACAGCCATAGAAGGTAAATAAATCCCAGAATAAAAGAAAAAAGAAAAAAAGGACAGGTTGGG
>NW_005360676.1:4691802-4698540 GCF_000412655.1 Myotis brandtii
TGTGCCTGATAGGGGGGACCTCCCCAACCCCCTGATCAGCCCTGCTCTGTGTGTGACAGGGTGTGGTGCCCCAACCCCCCCATGGGCCCTGCTCTGTGTGTGACGGGGTTGAGCTGCAATCTCCCCATCGGCCCTGCCCTGAATATGACAGGGGGGAGTGTCCCAACACCCAGATCGGCCCTGCTCTGTGGGTGACAGGGGGCGGTACCCCAACTCCCCTATCGGCCCTACTCTATGCGTGACAGGGGGGAGCTCCCCAACCCCCTGATCAGCCCTGCTCTGTGCGTGACAGGGGGCGGCACCCCAACCCCCTGATGGGCCCTGCTCTGTGCGTGACAGGGGGCAGCACCCCAACCCCCTGATGGGCCCTGCTCTGTACGTGACAGGGGGTGGCGCGGCAACCTCCCCATCGACCCTGCCTTGAGTGTGACAGGGGACGGAGCCCCAACCCCCCAATCGGCCCTGCTCTGAGCCCGACCAGGGGCTGCACCTAAGGATTGGGCCTGCCCTCTGCCACCTGGGAGCGGGCCTAAGCCAGCACGTTGTTATCTCCCGAGGGGTCCCAGACTGTGAGAGGGCACAAGTGGGGCTGAGGGACACCCCCCCGCCAGTGCACAAATTTTTGTGCACCGGGCCTCTAGTAAAAATATAACTAAATATAATAAAAAATGCATCCAGTTTCTTTTATTTGTAATTGAAATGTTGATTTTTAGTTTCAAGGGCAAAAATAATTTTAAAATTAATCCACTAGAGGGCGCCCAATGATCATATCAATAATCTTAAAATCAAGTAACTCAAACACGCAGTCAGCTAATTCTATTTTATGATCCTGACCAATTTTTTCCTCAATATAAAGTGATTCTTTCAGTTTTCCATACTTCTTTTCAAGCTACCTTACTTAAAGCTCAGTTTTTAATTTGACCAAACAGATGTGAGTTGAAGTCTTTGGAAGGGTTACTTTACATAGAACCTGAAAGTCCTATATTTCCTTAAAATCTTTACTTCCCTTCCCACCTTCCCAATTGTACTTGGAACCAGATGACCTGAGTTTTACTTTATGCTCTGCACTGGGCCACATTTTCACTTTAATGTTTTAAGTTATAATGATGACACTTTCAATAATAGTGACTTTGAAATATGGTACTATGATTTGAATTTTTAAAAAACATGTTTTATTGATTTTTAGAGAGAGAAAAAGGGAGAGGGAGAGAAAGAGAGAAACATCAATGATGAGAGAGAATCATTGATAGGCTGCATCCTGCACACCCCCTACTGGGGATCCAGCCTGCAACCTGGGCATGTGCCCTGACTAGAATCTAACTGGCGACCTCTTGTTTCCTGGGTTGATGCTCAACCGTTGAGCCACACTGGCTGGGCTAGTTTGAATTTTGGTTATCATCTTTTTTTTTATTTAACAAATACTTGTGTGTGTGTGTGTGTGTGTGTTGTGTTTTAATTCGTACCTGAGGATATATGTTTTTATTGATTGATTGATTTTAGAGAGAGGAAGGGAAAGAGAGAGAAAGAAACATCAATGGGGGAGAGAAACATTGATTGGTTGCCTCCCAAATGCACACTGACCGGGGATTGAACCCACAACCTAGGTATGTTTCCTGACTGGGAATCAAACCTGGAACCTTTATGTGTATGAGATGATACTCCAACCAACTGAGCCACCCGGCCAGGACAAAATGCTTATTTTTAAAGCAACTCCTTGGTTAAAAACTATACTAGGTGCTGTCTGTACTAAACAATAAACCAGATATATCCTACTATCAGGGTATTAAATATTTGGTAAAGAAGATAGAGCACGGCCAAAACCGGTTTGGCTCAGTGGATAGAGCGTCGGCCTGCGGACTGAAGCGTCCCAGGTTCGATTCCGGTCAAGGGCATGTACCTGGGTTGCGGGCACATCCCCAGTAGGAGATGTGCAGGAGGCAGCTGATCGATGTTTCTCTCTCATCGATGTTTCTAACTCTCTATCTCTCTCCCTTCCTCTCTGTAAAAAATCAATAAAGAAATATTTTTTTTTAAAAAAAAGATAGAGCATGAATGTGACACCTGCAATATAAGATAGACTGTGATAGTTCAAAAAGAGAAGTATAGTAAAGTGTTATGGAAAATCAGAAAGTTACTTGCCCATAAATTGGTTGTTTGAGGCTTGGTTCAGTTTATTTTATGCTCAAGGCCATGTTCATTTTAATGATTATTAGAGGGATCACTTTACTTCCAGTGGTTCTTTTGTCCTTGGATTATATTTCTTTAATTTCTTTATGTTTCTCCTCTCTTATCCTTGGCCCCAGTTTCATTAGTGTTTGCTTTATTTTGCCATAAACAAGAGCCATCTGTTTTCCTTTCTTTCAGTCAATTGCAGATGCTCATTTCTTTTTAGAATATTATTTTTAACCCTTACCTTACCCAAGACTAATTACACCATTACCTAATCGTTTCCAAAGGTAATTATCTTCAGGTGATGTGATTCAGTTTCCTCATCTATAAAGTGGAGATGTTAACAGTATCTACCCCTAAGTGATATCATGACAATTAAACAAATAAATACTTGGAAAGTGCTTAGAATAGTGCCTGGCACACAGCACTATATAAATCACAACCGTTGTTATAATAAAATTAGAGGCCTGGTGCACAAAATTCATGCATGGGTAGGGTCCCTTGGCCTGGCCGGTGGTCAGGGCCTACCAGGGCCTCTGGCTGCAGGCCGAGGCCTCCCTTCCCAGCTGCCGGCTGCCTGCTGGGGCCTTCCTTTGTTCTGCGCCACCGCCTGGTGGTCAGCGCATGTCATAGCGAGAGATCGAACTCCAGGTCTCCCAGTCGAACTCCCGCAAGGACACTTTGCATATTAGCCTTTTATATATATTGATTTTTGAGGCACAGAGCTTATAAATATGTGTTCATATATATATTTACTTATATATTTATAAATATATGCCATCTTTTTTCCCCCTGAAATTTCTTAACCATCTATTCTCACCTTACACTTTCCCTTTCCTTCAGGTAAAAAGGAAATAGACAATGCTGCATAGTGTGGTATAGTGTAGTAGTTAAAAGCTCTGGGTATGAAGGTAATTGGGTGCACTGACACCTTCACTTACTAGATGGTAATGTTGGGCATATTATATAACATTCTTATCCTTAGTTTGTTCATGAATAAAATAAGGGCAATAATCATATCTAATTCATAGGGTTGTTGGAGCCTTACATGAAGTAATGAACACAAAAGCATTTAGTAACTTCCTATCCAATATTTATGTCCTCCTTAACTATTATTTATCATCATCATCATTGTGGTTGTTATCTGCTGTTAGTTTGCTATTACTGTGTTCCAGTACAGTTGTTGGCATATTGTGTGTGTGTGTGTGATGAGTATTTATTGAATTAAAGCTGCCTGCCAAGTTCGAAAGTGCATTCTAGCACTATAAATTTTCTGTGTCAAGGCAAGCCTCCACACATCTTCAGACCACACATCTTTATAACAAAGACTAAAGGATGGCTCATATATCTTGCCTGTAGGCCTAGGTTAACTATAGAATTTAAATACTGTCAATATGTAATGTTTCATATTAAGCAGTGGTATGAGCTAGTGGTATAAACTCTTTCTGTAAATAATCTGCTATTCTGGAATTCTTGTGGTCTTAAATGACTGTTATTGAAAACCATGTAATTTTTAATTATATATGGACACACCTAATTCAGGAAATGTTTTCTTCTCAACATGTACTTACCAGCCTAACCACAGATGCTCTTAAATCAGATCGTCTTTGGGTCATGTTTGCTGCCTTTTTTTTTTTTAACTTTTCTCTTTTTTCTCTACTCTTCCCTTTTCTTCTTTCTTCTTTCCTTCTTCCCTCTCTCCCTCGCTCTTTCTTTCCTTCTCCTACTTTTAAAAATTATGCCTCCAATACTTGATTTATTAAGTACCTATCAGAGTGAGTAGGATAGTTTGGTGACTAGGGAGCAGGTTGGCCAAACTTACTTATCAGTCAGAATAAATTTGAAATAATCAACCTTTATATAAGCAATTCTCTTTACTGTTTTTCAAAGAACTATGCATTTCAATACCCATATTTCCCTATTATTTTCTCACCTGACTTGATGAAAGAAGGAATGAAGACAGGAGGAGAGGAATGAATAAACATTAACTGTTTATAAAGTCTTATAGTAGATGATACTTTATATATCTTATTCTTTATAATGCAGTCTTTAAAATTGCACTTAAACTTAATTAAGTAATTTACACAGAATCACATAGCTGGCAAGAGATAGTATTGAGCTTTGAAGTCACCTTTGTTTTAATCCAATACCCATGCCATTTCTACTATCCCATTGCCTGTCATACTTTGTTGCAGGGAGATGTAAGATCTTCAGAGAGACTATTACTGGGGCTAGTGTATAGCCAAGCAGAAGACTGGGCTTCCCTTATCCCTATTCAACCAGAGCATATCTGTTTTATTTATTGGGGTTTCACATAGATTTTTTAAAATTTCCATTACTCGTAAAAAGTTTGAAAGTTCCTACAGTACATATGCTAAAACTTTTGGAAATATATCTCCAATCCATCATAGAAAGTAGTTTCTGAGGTTAGTAATAAGAAAGGTGGAAAACCAAGGTGGCCAATTTGAAATTTGGTCTTTCTGAGCTGTAGCAAAATGTCATAAATTCCCAGGCTGCCAGGCCTAAATTTTGACAATGAACTTGTTATATTTAATAGAAAATTAAAATATGTACCAAGGGATGAAGATTAAAGTCAATTGTAAATGAGCCACGGCAGGATGTGTCTTTGTCAATGGGTTTGTCCCCAGAGTGTGGTGAAGCATGAAGTACACTCACCATGTGTCACAGTCTAGAAATAAAAAGCCCTCTCTATGTCTCATCTTCCCCATCAAATATAAGTAACATTAGTCACAGGGTTGAAAACCCATTTCAGAGATAGCAGAGAGCCATAATAAAAAGCAAAACTGGCATTAATAAAAAAAATAACAACAGGTCAAGTGACATTGGGAGAGCCAATGAATCCTTTAAACTTGTGCTTTCCAAACTGCAGGTTGTGCCTATCAGGTAGTTGTAATCAACAGTTAAAAATAAGATGGAACAGAGTAGATATTTAATGAAAATCTGTTCTCAGTCATAGGTGTGTGAAAGACAGACAGACAAACCATGTCTCTATGTGGTATGTATACTGCCAAAAAGATTTGAATGTCATTATTTTCAAAGGTTCTTTTTGGACATTCTCTCATGCTTAAAATGGGGACAATAACATGGTTCTACTGTACTTCATAGAGTTAATCCTATATAATAAAGAGGTAATATGTAAATTAACCCGAATGCCCTCACTAGATGACTGCCTATGACCAAGCCAGCAGGGCGGTTAGTAAGGGACGGCCAAATGACCAAACAAGCAGGCTGCGTGGGGCAACCAGGCCAGCAGGGGGGTTAGTGAGGGATGACCAAATGACTGAACAAGCAGGCTGCGTGGGGTGACCAGGCCGGCAGGGGGCTGTGAGGGGCAACCAGGCCAGTGGGGGGGGCAATTAGGGGAGACCATGCCAGCAAGGGGGGCAGTTGGGGGCAATCAGGCCAGCAGGGGGGGGTAGTAAGTGGTGACTAGGCTGGCAGGCAGGTGAACGATTAGGAGCCAGTGGTTCAGGATTGTGAGAGGGATATCTGACTGCCTAAACCAGCACTCAGACATCCCCCAAGGGGTTCTGGATTGGAGAGGGTGCAGGCTGGGCTGAGGGGACATCCCCCGGTTCATGAATTTTGTGCACCAGGCCTCTAATGTAAATATAACATAAGATAAGTGCTGCTGAAAGTAAAGATGGGTCATTTGTTTTACCAAAAAATATATGTTACCATAATTTCTGTGGCCTATTTCACATAAATCTCTCAGAGTAATATATTTGAGGTCAGGCTATTTATCACTTGAAATTCCTAAACAATTTAAAATTAATTTTATGGTTTTTTTTATTACATCAAGATAGATATGTTTTGATATTTTCTTTCTGTTGCTGCTGTAATATACTTAGATGGAAATAACTGAGTTAATAAATCAATATTTTATTTATAGCCTTTGGGAGAGTCCTTTTAAAAGAGAGTGAAATTGTGGGTTTGTGTTTCAGTCATCATAAATTGGCTCATTTCTACTGTTTTAACTTTCATATACATCAGTATTCCAAATTACCAACCACTTTTTGAATAGCCAGCCTATATAATAAAAGGCTAATATGCAAATTGTCCCCTTGACTAGGAGTTCAATCAGGAGTTCTATGGGAGTTTGACCAGGGGATGGGGCCAGCCGGCCAACTGCCCGCGGTCCCTCCCCCTAGCCTGCCTTGCCCCTGATCAGCGCCCCCACACCCTGATTGGGGGTTGGGCCAGCTGGCCAACTGCCCGTGGCCCCTCCCCCCCTGCTGGCCAGCCCCAATGTCCCAGATTAGGCTGGCAGGCCAACCTCCCATGGCTCCAATCAGCCCCAATCACTGGCCAGGCTGAGGGACCCCACCCGTGCACGAATTCGTGCACCGGGCCTCTAGTCTATATATAAAAAAAGCCTAAGGGACTGTTTTGATGGAACGACCAGAACGACTAGAATGACTGGTCGCTATGATGTGTACTGACCACCCGGGGGCAGATGCTCAGTGCAGGAGCTGCCCACAGCCCGCAGGCCATGATTGCTGATGGGTCCTTCAGGCCAATCTCCCGGTCCCTCCCCCCCCCCCCCCC
>NW_005360676.1:4698581-4718802 GCF_000412655.1 Myotis brandtii
CCAGCAGGCCCTGTCGAGGCTGGGCCCCCAGGCTGGGACAGGGAACTGGGGGTGGGTGGCGGTGGATGCAGCCCCTTTCCCAGGGGGACCGAGGGCTGGCTCCTTCCTTGGGGCTGGTGGCCAACCTCCCAGGTTCCTCCCCCTGGTTCTCCCCCCGGCTGGCAGGCCCTGATCGGCCCGCCACCCACTTGCTGCAGTTGCAGGTGGCCCCTGCCACAGCCAGCAGGCCCTGATCACCTGATCGGGGCCTGCCAGCCAACTTCCCAGTCCCTATCCCTGGCTGGCAGGTCCCAATCGCCTGATCAAGGCCAGGCCGCCGGGCTGGGACGCAGAACTGGGAGTGGGTGGCAGTGGATGCCGGTGGCGAGGGAAGGAGGAGGGGTGAGGCAGGGAGGCGGGGAACCTGATCAGCCCTGATTGCTGGCCAGGCCTAGGGACCCCACCCATGCATGAATTTTGTGCATTGGGCCTCTAGTACTTATATAAAGGCCTTATATCATCAATATCATGTCCTAAAGCAAATGTTTTTAGCCCCTTTCAGAGCCTGCCTTTCCTCCCCTTTCAAATAGACAGGCAGACAAAGAAACTGACACTCTTCTTCTCAACCTACCTGTCTGTTTCTGTAGTTTTACCATTAAAACTCCTTGACCAAAAATATTAGAGTTTCATTTTACTCCCTTCTATTATTAACCCCCTATTATTAAAGCCAATTTGTTGCTAAGCTTTGCTTTTTGTTTGAAATGTCCCTTGTAATTACTAATTCCCTCTGACTCCACCCTAGCCCTCAGCCTAATCACCTCTTTGCCAGATGTTCTGAAAAAGCTTCTTTGTCTCTCTTCTCTCTGCTTACATTTTATTAAAATATTTTTGTTAAAAATTATTTTAGTAATGTACGTAACATGATGACTATAGTTAACACTGCTGTATGATATATAGGAAAGTTTTAACAGATTAGATCCTAATAGTTCTAATCACAAGAAAATTTTTTTTTAAAATTTTTTTATTGTATCTTAATGAAATGATGGTAGTTAGCTGCACCTATTGTGGTAATTATTTCACAATATATGTAACTCTTTTTCTTTAAGGTAAAGTGGTACATTTATTAAGATATGATAAGTTCAAATAAGCAACTCAAAGTACTAGAACAACATCATATAAATAAATGTCAAAGGTTATGTTTAGGAAATTGATAAAAATACAAAAATTTGGCCTGACTGGTATGGCTGAGTGGTTGAGTGTTGACTTATTGCCCATCTCTCATTGATATTTCTTTTTTTCTATTCCTTTCCCTTCCTCTCTCTCTAAAATTAATAAAGATATATTTAAAAAAAATACAAAAATGCTTTAGAAAGAGGAAGGGAGGGAGAGAGAGAGATATCAATTGGTTGCCTGCCATATACACAGCCCTACCAGGAATTGAACCTGAAACTTAGGTATGTGCCCTGCCTGGGAAGTGAACCAGAAATCTTTTGGTGTACTGGACGATGCTCCAAACAACTAACAACCTGGTCAGGGCTGCATTTGAATTTATATAGACATTAAAATGAAGAAGCTCCCAGTTAAGGAAAAGGCAAATCATTTTATATAGCCTTTTATGAAAAAAGAAGGGTACAATTATGATAACTTTGTAAAATGCTAGGATTAGGGGAAAATAACACTTGCTCTTTATATCTATGTACCAATTTTCTATGATAAACAATTAATTTTATAAGCATGAAAACAAACAAAAAGTGCATATTTCCAATATAATTTCACAATAATGTAAGTCACTCCATCATGTTGTACATCATAAATTCATACAGTGATGTATGTCAATTCTAAAAAGAAAAAAATCATTTTACCCTTTGCACAGGTCTCACAGCTGTATTGCTCCCACATTAATTTCAAAATTCCCTGGCTTTCAATAGCTATAATATAAATCCATTTACCCCATTCATTAATTCATTTGTCCAAACTTTTTTTTTTTTAGTAAAACGTGGAAGATTTATTTCATCTGGAAAAACCCCAGAGTATCCAAACATTTTACATTTCTATTTTTGCTAGGTATCTTATTGGGTACTGTGAATATGAAATATGTTAAACACAACAGTCTCCACTATTTAGGAGCATATACCTTCAAGGCAAAGACAGGCAAACAACATAATCACATTACTTTATGACAGAAATAGTACCCTATGAGGTTAATACCAGGCTCAGTGCTAGAAACCCAACTTGTGGTTTTCTCCAAGAAAACCAATCAATAAGCAGCACTCATACTTTAAAGAAACAAAATGGAAAATTTCAAAACATAGCCATAGCCTTAGCTAAATAACTTAATTTCAAGCGATATATTTGCTAAATCTATTCTTATCTACTCATTCACTGTGAGAATAATTGTAATGTACTTTCCCCCAGGGAAAGAAAAACATTTTTTTCCCTGCTATAAAACAAACACTAATTGGTTAACAAAAAATATTGGTTAAGTGAGGAATTAGTAAAAAAATTTAGTTACCTGGCTTTCCTGTGTCTTGTACTATTTATATAGTGAGTCTTGCATTGCCTTTTTTTTTTTTCCTTTTACCATCTGGCCAGTTTAGAATGTCTAAATAAATTTCTATTTGTAGTGGCACGTTTCTGGAGGATCCTGGTTAAGTCTGACTTTACTTCTTGATACCCCCTTAAGCCCCAAGTTCTTCATCTAGTACATTTACATGCATACAGAGAACTTGTTTATTTGTTAATAAAGGCTCTTTCTATTTGCAAGAATGTGTCCTTTTCTTCAAAGATATGACTTCTGACAAAGGCAGATTCTACAGATCAATTAACCAGGTAGCCTCTGTTGAAAACAATCTGGAGAGATCTCTATCTGCCTTTTGCAGGAGAGGGCCTGTGCCTGCACCAACAGTCTTAGAGTTTTGCTAATAGTCGGTTACAGTCTAACTTTCCTCCAGAAAAGTTTAAGTCAACCTCAGGGAAATATTCAAAATTCCAAAAGTTCAAGAGTTTCCTCTTTTCCTCTTTATTGAATCCCACTCAGCTGCAAATTTTAGATCAACATACTAATTGAGAACAATTCTCTCTGAACTGCAATGACAGAATTCTTAACGTTTCCACTCAAGAGGTCCCAAATAAGACAAGTTATAAATACTTTCTAGCTATGCAAATTTCATAGTTCCTAAAGATCCTCTCAATTTGCCATGTCAACCAGAGCAAAAAGAAAATAGGTGGAAAACTAATGGGAATGCAGTCAAGTTTGAGAATGACTACATTTTGGGGGAGTAGTTAGTATGTGCCAGAGATTATTCTAGAATCTAGACACTTTAATACATGCTTATTTAATCACACAAGCTGCATGAAGTAGGCATTACCTCTATTTTATAAATGAAGGAAGTGAAACCCAGAGAGGTTAAGAAATTTGCCCAAGGGAACAGTGCCAGGATTGAACTCTACTCTCTGACTTCCAGAGCCAAGCTCTTAAGGATAATACAACACTGCCTTTGACTTACAACAAAACAATACTCAAGTTGAGATAGGAAATCTGTGATTGCCCCAGTGGAATACGTTCCTGATAATGGTTTACCTGTGGTCCAGCAAAGAGGCTACTGAGGAGCCATGCCACGCCAATCAAGGACGGTCCCAGCTTGCTGTTGCTCACAGGTAGGGGTCTCGTGATGGCCAGGGAGCGGTCCAGGCTGATCACCACCATCATGAAGGCTGGGGCGTACATGGAGAAAAGCTTCAGGTAGCTGAGCACTTTGCAGAGGAGCTCTCCCCCATACCATTCGATGGTAATGTTCCACATTCCGTCCAGTGGCATGACAATCAGAGTCTCCAACAGGTTGGCTAAAGTCAGATGCTTTAAAAGCACATTCATTCTCGAGAGCTTCTTCCCTTTCTCTTTCTTCTGAGTCCACTGCTTAAGTTTCAACAAGAAAGTAGCATTGAAAGTCGTGGAGAGTAGAAAAAGGAAGAAAGTAACAGTCACTCGAATCTTCCCAGACAAGGTCAGGGTGGGGAGGCTGCCCTGCATCAGCGGGCTGCTGCTGTTGATGGATGAGCAGTGATTTTGACTCTGCTCAGCAGAGGCACCGCTTGCCATCTTTCCCAACTGGTAGAGCTTCAAGACTTGTGCTTCTGGCACTTCTGGTGTTTTATTGTAATTGAACCCATTTTATTTCTGTCACCAGTTTAGATGTATGACAAATTTTGTTCCTGACATACTTTATATTTAATGCAAAAGATCAAGGTGAACTTGTTTTGTGGGTTTATAATCCAACAGAGTGCTAAAACCGAGCCTGCCAAACACATTCTGAGGGCCAACCGTAACTGTAGAACCCCAGCAGATGGCCTGGTTGTCACAACATTTTTCCTGATGGAAGGACACTTGAAGCTTAATTTTGAACTTAAAATTTACTCAGGATGTTATTAAAATAACAGTAATGAAGAGATTTTCTAAAAACTAATGTGTTAGTGTTCCGCCCAACAGATGCAAAATGAAAATGAAGAAAAAGACAAAAATAACTCAGTTAAAATCTGTTGTTTGAAGAAATGAATACATTTCTCAAAAGCATTTGTTTTCTTTTAAAATCACATGCTGCTATGCATTCAAACACTAGACAAATATATTAACTTAATGACATCCTCCACAAAACATAAATTAATAACAACAGTTAGAATCAAATTGATATAATACAAATTGGACTGCATCAAAGTTATCAATCAGTCTTAATGATCAGATTATCCATACTTAAGTTAGAATAAAAATGGTAAACTATTTTAAAAAATTATTGCCTCGCTATATAATTGTCTCAATATTATACTTACCATCATTGTACATTATTGCATATAGTAACTAGTTATGGGAGAGAATACTGTATTAATGCTATAACCATATTTGTATGTTTCTATATAATATGAATATTTGTTTATACTCCTTATATCAGATCATTTCACATTGGGGCCACTTAGAAGCTTTCTTTGTATTGCTATTTTAACTTTCATGGTGAGTGTTTGGTGATGTTACTTACAAATACTGGTATGACTTACATTGGCATTTATTAAATCACCAACTTGATTTGTTTTATGTTAACTAGTTTGATTTTGTGGCAGCCAAAGCTGGAAGAATATTAAAAGTGGCTCTTTTGACTTAAATGGTTTATTCTTATTGGTTCATTTATTTGTATTTTTCTGGTTTATGTTCATTTATTTTTTAAAAAACTTTCTGAGGTTGATTCTTCTTTTTGTTGTTGTTAATCCTCACCTGAGGATATTTTTTTCCATTTATTTTTAGAGAGAGTGAAAGGGAGGGGGACAGACAGAGAGAAAGAGAAACATCGATGTGAGAGAGTCACATCAATTGGTTCCTCCCGCATGCACCCCTTGACAGGGAATTTAACCCTAGACCCTTCAGTCTGCTGGCCGATGCTCTATCCACTGAGCCAAACTGGTCAGGGCGGAACATGGTCATTTAAAGAACACAGAGAGATTGGGGAGCATTGCAAAGTAAGAAGGAGATCACAACAGAGTAAAACAAGAATATAACATTAAAACAAGTTATAATGGAGTAAGAGATCATAATCTTAGATAGAGATTTAAATTTAAGACTCTATATATGAAGCTGTTTTGACTAATAAGAAAATATAGGGTGTGGCCATGAAAGTGAATAGAAGAAGTAGAGAGTGAATGAGGTTTGATGCATTTAAAGAGCTCAAAGAACCTTGAATCTATGCTGTTGGATGGGGGGTCAGCCATATGAATTTTGAAGGTGCTCATTGATTCTGGCAATAATGATACTATTAACAATATTTAACACATACTGGTTACTTACTATGTGTCAGGCGCTTTTCTAAGCATGTTACATACATAAACACATTTGATCCTTACACCAGCCCTGGAGGTCAGTACTATTGTTATCTTTATTTTGTGGTTGAGGAAAGTGAAACATAGAGCACCACTTATACACCTGAACTAGGATTACATCGCATGCATCTGCCTCCAGAGGTCCTGACCTTACCTCTTATGTTGTACTACTTCTCTTGTAGGAGTGGGTGGAAAGAGACTGAACCAGATGTCAGAGTCCTTGGTGAATGAAGGGCCAGAGTACTTAGGTCCTTTCGGTAGCAAGAAAAGGAGACCTTCTTAGGTAATAGAGGCCTAGAAAGCCCACAGGAACCCAGGCAACTCTAGAGCACCTTTCTCTGTTTCATGACCTGAGTTGATATTCAAGCATGATGTTTTTGTTTTTCTGTGTATTACTTTCTCCATCTTCTTCTTGTACTTACCTGGTTAGCTCTTTCTGAAGTGCAAGAGAAATAGTGTTTGGAAGTGATCCAGAGGTGTAAGAAATAGATTTTTAACACCTCTTTACCAATAAGACTGGAAGAATAGAAGAAGTCAGGCTTCCAAAAGAGGAGTATATGGATGAAAAGTATTTGGGAAAACATTTTTTTCTAGTAGAGAGAAAAGATAGAAGCAGCACATTATTGGAGAAAAGGAATATTTTTTTCTCTCATTTTCAAAACATGACTCACTTTGTTTAACCAAGAATGATAGTATTTGGAACAATTATATTTGAGTAAAAGGAGAGCATTTTCATTTGAGTTTAATTGGAAGGATTTGAGGAAGGAAATGTGGACTATTATTGATGAGAAAGTGTTTATACAAAAATGCTATGGAAATAAGGAACAAATTTAAATGCTCTTCAATTTTTTTCTAAGTCATGCTAAATTACATGTAGCATTTAACATGGAAAATTCATTTTCATTTTCTGAGAGTATTTTATTTGGAGAATCAAACCATGAGACATCATTACAATTCTTATTTCAGCATAACTGTATCAGAGGCAAATGATAGGAAATAATGGTTTAAATTTTATATAAAATGTTGCAGGTCAGATGAACAAAAAACATTATAACATAGATCATTGATATTATGAAATAAATGAAAAAACAGAAGCATAATTAATTTTAATGCTTATTTGTCAAATTGATATATTCACTAAATATTGAAAGTAGTACATTTCATTTATGTTTTAATTTTAATTAAGAATATGCACTTGTAACATAGAAACCCACATATGAAACCTATATGTTCATGTTGACCAATGTCAATTAAAAAACCCAATCAATTAAAAAAAGAATATATAACTAAATACAAACTAACAATACAAGAATGATCATTTTTATTTCAGTAATTGATAATCAAACATTTATTGAGCATTATGTCCTGGGTACTGTACTTATGGTCATCAAAAAAAGGCTAGCCAAAGTTCACTATATTTAATATTTCTAAACATATTTCATAATTAATATGTTGAGGTATTTTTATTCCCATAAATTTCTTGTGGGCTACTGGTTACTTAATTTTATTCTATTTCTGATATTATTCTGTTGACACACTTAACATTTCCATTTCATAAAGGAATTCAGTTCTAAAATACAAGTCTTAATCCCATATTTTTCAGAACTGGAACTTTGAAAGCTAGATATTCAACAATTAAATTAGAACTTCTAATGCAAATATATTATAATATAAATAAAAATTTAAAATACAACTTAGAAAATGTATGTGATTATTGGTATTATTTATTTCTACTAAAATTAAGTTTTATTAAGACTAAGTTCCCATGAAATTAATTCACATTCTATTAATTTTTATGTAACACTAGAGGCCTGGTGCATGGATTTGTGCACTGGTGGGGTCCCTCAGCCTGGCCTGTGCCCTCTTGCAATCCGGACCGCTCAGGGGATGTTGGACTGCCGGTTTTGGCCTGATCCCCAGTGCCGACATCCCCCAAGGGATGTAGTAATGCATAAAACAGCAGGCAGCCAGGAGCCGTGCTGTTCCCGCTCATCCTGGCCCTGCTGCGCCTTCCATCCCACTCGGTAGCACGCTGCCACAGAGGCGGGAGAGGCTCGTGCCGCCACAGCTGAGCTCACCAGCAGTGAGCCAGCTTTTGGCTCCTGTCAGTCAGCTGAATGGCGCTCCTGCTGTGGGACCCCACAGACCACCAGGTGGCAGCTCCTGTGTTAAGCGTCTGCCCCCTGGTGGTCATAGCGACCTATCGTTCGGTTGCTTAGGCTTTTATATATATAGATATTATTTCATTTATATTTTTTCTTTTTCACATTTAAATTTTTTTTTTTTATAAAAACCTCTGTTGTTTCTGAGTGGTTCATTTACTTTTATAATTTTTTTGATGCTCCTTTTAATAGGCATTTATAAAAAATCATCAGCATTACTTGTTTTTTGTTTTGTTTTGTTAATCCTCACCCAATGGTATTTTTTCATTGACTTTTAGTGAGAGTGGAAGGTATGGGGAGAGCCACAGAGAGAGAAACACTCACATGGATCGGTTACCTCCCACGAGCCTGTGCCCTTGACAGGAACTGAACCTGAAACCCTTCTGTCCATAGGCTGATGCTCTATCCACTGGGCCAAATCAGCTAGTGCAGTATTACTTGCTTTAAATTCTGCTATATTCCCTATAAAATCTAGCATGTTAAGGTTTAACATTATTCTTAACAGAGTTAAGTAGATTCCAACCTTTAATTTTATTCTATATTAGAATAAGTTATACTAACATGGAAGAACTACCTTAGAGCACCACTGAAGTTAGCTTAGAAATAATTAGTGTAATGTGATAAATATTTAAATATGTAGCATTTTTTTCTCAGAAATAGTAAAGAAATATTTTAAAAATTAATTTACTATTTATGCTCCTTCTAGAAAGAGCATGGGAAATTTCTCTGTATTTATAATATTGAACTATTTCCTAATTTCTAATTAGTAAAATGAAGCGAATAGTGTACCACAAACCTATATCAAATATCCCACCAGAATAAGAATACAGTGACTTACACAATTCTTATTTTAGTAGTTTTTCCTGCTTTTCTAACTTATATTACTTTAATGGGAATAGGTAAAGTGAAATAAAGGGTTATCCTGTTCTTTGAGTATGTTAAATTGTTGTAAATAAATATTTTGCTTAACAAATACCAATATAGAAAATTTGTGCCAGGAGTTATTTTAAGGTGTTTAGTCTTTTAATCCTCATAACTACCTTCTGAGGTGAATACTACTTTTATCTTTATTCTAGAAATGTGGAAACTAAAGCACAGAAATGTTAAGTAACTTGCTTAAGGCCACAGACATTAGGTAGCAGAACCAGGGTTTGAATTTAGATAAGTTGGCTCTTAACTTTATGGTTTACCACTTTATAGAAATCCATTCATGAACATTTCTGGCCCCATAAAACATAAACATTCATTTCATAGTTAATGACAATGATAATAATTCTTTTATGATAATTTCTTTATAAACAGTTTTTAAATTTTGATTTTTATAAAAATTAATATTGTGTTTCAAAATCTTTAGGACTTAACATTAAAACGGGTTGACACCCAGAGATGCTGAAGTTATTTAACAAGGTCTTTGAAAAACAATTTTAGTCCAAATAAATGATATCTGCTGTCTTTTATCTGATATTATTTCATTGATTATTTTGCTAGAATGTATAATATTCAAATTTATTAGTATTATTTTCAAAATTAGGAGTGATAACAAGAAGCTTATTGATAACACTTCTCTTTCTGTTTATTTTTTAAACCTTTCCAAATTGCACTTTATATAATCACTAGAGGCCCTGTGCATGAAATTCGTGCATGGGAGGGTGTGTTCCTCAGCCTAGCCTGCACCCTCTCCAATCTGGGATCCCTCGAGGGATGTCTGACTGCCCATTTAGGCCTGATCCCACCAGGCAGTTGGACATCCCTTTCACAATCCAGGACTGCTGGCTCCCAACCAGTCGCCTGACTGCCTGCCTGATTGCCCCTAACCATTCCCCTGCCAGCCTGATCGATGCCTAACTGCTCCCCTGCCAGCCTGGTTGCCCCTAACTGCCCTCCCCTGCTGGCCTGGTCACCCTTAACTGTCCTACCCTGCAGGCCTTGTCCCTTCCACTGCCCTCCCCTGCTGGCCCAGTCACCCTTAACTGCCCTCCCCTGCTGGTCTGGTCTGCCCCAACTGCCCTCCCTTGCAGGCCTGATCACCCCCAACTGCCCTCCCTTTCAGACCTGATTGCCCACAACTGCCCTCCCCTGCTGGCCATCTTTTGGCGGCCATCTTATGTCCACATGGGGGCGGCCATCTTGTGTGTTGGAGTGATGGTCAATTTGCATATTACTTTTATTAGATAGGACTAGAGGCCCGGTGCATGAAATTCATGCAATTGTGGGGGGGGGGCCCTCAGCCTGGCCTGCATCCTCTTGCAGTCCGGGAGCCCTCAGAGGATATCCAACTGACGGCTTAAGCTCGCTCCCCAGACATCTTTAGCGCTGTTGCAGAGGCAGGAGAGGCTCCCACTACTGCCGCTATGCTTACCAGTCATGAGCCTGGCTTCTGGTTGAGCAGTGCTCCCCCTGTGGGAGCGCACTGACCACCAGGGGGCAGCTCCTGCACTGTGCGTCTGCCCCGTAGTTGTCAGTGTGCATCATAGCAACCTGTTGTTCCACCGTTCAGTCAATTTGCATATTAGCCTTTTATTATGTAGGATTTATTTATTTTGTGGTTATGTAATTATATAATTTACATAGTGATTCCCCCAATAATTCTAGTATGTACTCACCTGGCACCATTTATCATGTTACCATATTATTGACTATTACCCTATGCTATACTTTACATCCCCTAACTATTTTGTAATTAGCATTTTTACTTCTTAATTTCTTTACCTTTTTCACCTAGCCCCTCAACCTCTCTCCTTTCTGGCAACCATCAGTTTGTTCTCTATATCTATGAGTGTGTTTCTGTTTTGTTTGTTTATTTATTTTGTTCTTTTGGTTCCACATATAAATGAAATCATTTGGTATTTGTCTTTATCTAATTTATTTCACTTAGAATAATATCCTCTATGTCCATCCAAGTTGTCACAAATGGTAAGATTTCATTCTTTGATATGGTAAAGTAATATTTCATTTTGTATATGTACCACATCTGCTTTATCTAATTATCTGTTGATGGACATTAGGTTACGTTCTTATCTTGGTTTTTGTAAATAATGCTGCAATGAGAATTGGGGTGCACATATTCTTTTGAATTAGTGTTCTGAATTTTTTTTGGATGCACAAGTGGAATTTCTGGGTCATAAATCAGCTCTTTTAATTTTTTGAGAAATATCTATACTCTTTTCTATAGTGGCTGCACCAGTTTGCAATCCCAGCAATAGTGCACGAGGGTTCCCTTTTCTCCACATCCTCACCTACACTTTTTTGTTGATTTATTGATGATAGCCATTCTCACAGGTGAGGTAATACCTCATTGTGGTTTAAATTTGCATTTCTCTAATGATTAATGACGTTGAGCATCTTCTCATATGTTGGCCATCTGTATGTTTTCTTTGGAGAAATGTCTATTCAGATCCTCTACCTATTTTTTAATTGGACTGTTTGTTTTCTTTGTGTTGAGTTGTATCAGTCCTTTATATATTTTATATATTAACTTTTTATTGGATGTATTATTGGGAAATATCTTCTCCCATTCAGTAAGTTGTCTTTTGCTTTGTTGATAGTTTTTCTCCTATTTATTTCTCATGGTCTAAAATGCAGTTATCACCTATGCAAGGCCTTTATTACAAAGAGTCATTTAATAGATAGGGATCTGTACCTATGGAATTGCTAATATAGTATTAATTGTTAAATAGAATTTTTCTTTGCTAGCTTATCAAAGCATCTATAAAATTCTTTAAATCAAAAGTGTTTGAATAGCAAAATTTGATTAACTGGTATTCTACAACCAGTGTATGGTTAGTTACCTGGAAATGTTTTTGCATTATACTTCCATGAAAAAGAGACAAAAAAAAGCAAAGTGATAACATAGTTTTAGTTAAACACAGATTTTATGTCCTAAAATCAGTATAGTTACATTTAAATGCCTAAATTACCTATGTCTAACTTTATAGTAAAAGGAAACTTCATGTTCGTAATGATTAATTTTGGCTGCTCCAGGCCTCTGGGCAGCGTGGGAAGGTGGAAAGGTGGCTCTGGCCGGAGCGAAGACGGTGCCGGCAGTCAGGGGAAGGAAGGCCCATTCTGGCACAAATCTTCGTGCATTGGGCCTCGAGTTATCTATAAAATTCATGACACAAGTTTTTTTAAAAATCCTCATCCAAGGATATGTTTATTGATTTTAGAGAGAGAGAGGAAGAGAGATAGATAGAGAGAGAGAGAGAGAGAGAGAGAAAGAGAGAGAGAGAAATATGAAAGAGAAACATCCATCAGTTGCCTCCCATATGTGTCCTGTCTGGGAATCAAATCCGCAACCTATTGTTGTCCAGGACAATGCTTCAAGCAACCAAACCACCTGGCCAGGGCCATGACACAGTTTTGAAGTTCTCTGTCATCAGCTTCAAAATCATTTTCTATTATTCTCTTTTATTAAGCACAGATTTGTACTCATTGAAATTATGTATTTTCATTTGTTGGCGATGCCTTATTTAACACAGTCATAGAAAGATTACCATGCTTTTCTCATTCATTCATTCTTTCATTTATTTAAAAAATATTTTTATCTGTCAGACAGAGTTCTAGGTGTTAAGAATATAGAATAAGACAGATAACTTGTCGCCCTGACTGGTTTGGCTCAGTGGATAGAGCGTCGGCCTGTGGACTGAAAAGTCCCAGGTTCGATTCCAGTCAAGGGCATGTACCTTGGTTGCGGGCACATCCCCAGTGGGGAATAGTGTGCAGGAGGCAACTGATCGATGTTATGTTTCTAACTCTCTATTCCTCTCCCTTCCTCTCTGTAAAAAATCAATAAAATATATTTTAAAAAAAGACAGATAACTTGTAATATTATGGAGTTTACATTTTGAAAATGCAAAATTTTAAAAATCTTATTTGAAATATATGAAGGTAAGACATTTTCCTCTTAGAAAAAGAATTAAATTTGTATTAAAAATAGAGGCTTGCCCTAACCGGTTTGGCTCAGTGGATAGAGCATTGGCCTGCAGACTAAGGGGTCCCAGGTTTGATTCTGGTCAAGGGCATGTACCTTGGTTGCAGGCACATCCCCAGTGGAGGGTGTGCAGGAGGCAGCTGATCGATGTTTCTCTCTCATCGATGTTTCTAACTCTCTATCCTTCTCCCATCCTCTCTGTAAAAAAATCAATAAAATATATTTAAAACAAAACAAAACAAAAAACTAGAGGCTTGGTGCATGAAATTTATGCATGGGGGAAGGGTGTCCCTCAGCCCGGCCTGGGCCCTCTCACCATCAAGGACCCCTCAGGTAGGGTCCCTAGGCCTGGCCAGCGATCAGGGCCTATCAGGGCTTTCCTTCCCCTGGCTGCCAGCAGCTGGCCCTGCCCCCGCCATTGCCACTGCTTGCCATCTGTGGAGTGCTGCACCCCCTCCCCTGCCACCGGTCGCCTCCCTCTGCAGGTGACAGGAGTGGGGTGCAATTGCTTGGCTGGCCTGGGCCTCCCTCTGTGGATTGATCCATTGCAGGGCCCCCAGATAGATTTCCCCGCAGAGGGAGGCCCCGCCGACCCACCGCAGCGCTGCCAGCTGGTTGGCCTGGGCCTCCCTCTGTGGGGTGTCCACCCACCAGGGCTCCACAATGAATCACCGTGCAGAGGGTGGCCCTGCCCACCCGCCACAGTGCCACTGGCCAGGTAGCCTGGGCCTCCCTCTTTGGGGTGATCGATTGCGGAACCCCCCATTGATCGCCCCACAGAGGGTGGCCTAAGCCTCCCTATCCAAGGTGACTTTGGAGCAATGGTGGGGCCCCCTGACCAATCGCATTGCACCTGCCTTGGCTGGCCTGGCGCCAGTGCGTGCTTGTCATAGGGTGGTTGTTTGGAAGGTTGTCCAGATGGTTGTTCTGCTGTTCAGTTGTTCAGTTGATTTGCATATTACGCTTTCATTATTATAGATGCCCACACAGTGAATGGTTAAAAGAGAATGTGATAAGGCTATTCTTTTTACTAGCACTTGAAAATGAATGCACTATGGCTCTTTTTTTTTTTTTAATAAGGATCCATGAAAATGAAACTATTTAGAAAGGTTTTGTTTTGTATTGTTTTTTTTTAGTGAAAAATCTTGTTAGTTAAAATCTCTGAGGAAGTCAGTCTTTTGCACTTACGCTCTGAGATCTTCTGAGGAGAACTCAACAAATTATGCAGGAAAGAGTCTGAACAATGGTAAATATATTTTCCAGTGGCATAAACAAAGATACTAAACTTAGCAAAGGATTCTGAAAAGCATCAGTATGAGGAAAAATGAAAGAAATAATAGATCTAAGTGGAAATATGAATCTGTAGTAAGTAATCTAATAAAACTAGGTTTTACCTGACAAAGGAGTCTCTGTGAGCCTCAGCTGAGTAAAATCACAAAGGTGCTGAAAGAGATGCCAAGTAACTCAGATGGTAGCAGTCACAAAGGCATGGGGTTTAAACAGGTAAAAGAAGAAACCAACTGAGATATGAACCTTATAAATTCATTAAAATATTACTAGTTTACCAGTAAGGAGGGATTAACTGAAAAAGTAGACTTCAACACACGGTACTTGTGGTGTTATTTGTATAATATTTAATTTATCTATTTAATAAACTTGGTAATAACTTATTTATATTTAATGTATTGAGTTTTCACTATTATTTGAAAGTTCTCATCATGAAATCTTGCCATTACTAATTATAGCAGAAATTCCTGAATCTGAAGATACCCAGTAGTTATGACACTGTTGCCCAGGGCAGAAGGCACCATTATAACTGACATTACTTATTGTGGGTTTTTTTTCTCTCTATAGGGAGGAAAAGGCAGTCTATCATCATCTAATATATCATTATGTAGGTTGGTTCACTTAAACCATCCCTAGTTGGAAGTGGCATACTTCATAAATGTGCTTACCTACCATGCCTATCTTCAGATCAGATTATTTTAAAAAATAAAAGTTAAGTGTTTGTACTTCTTCCCATAGGATTTTTATACATTTTCTATATAAAAATTAGGTAAAGAAGAGCAGTGGTGGCTTAAGTCATTAGTCCATCTTGCTTTCCAGGCAAGATACCAGATTATACATAGGATGACATTGCTTTATGCAAAATCTCTAATTAAGACAATTTACACACAAAAGTATGACATCTTTGTTGTAAAGTAATACAATTTTGAATAAAATGGAATTGATTCAGAAGTTGGTTAGGATGTTTCTGATTGGGAAAGCGAAGTGGAACCAAATTTCCATATTATTTATTCTGGTTGATTATTTGTGTTATTGAGGAATTTGGCATTACTTGCATAGTCTATTCAAGACTGTCATGTCTGAGGATAATTTTACTAATATATTTATATGTGAGAACCATCTTCTGGCCTCGCTTTCATATGAAAGAAAAATAGGGACAAATCAACAGTCACCAAGATCCGTTCAATGCACTCCATGGGATTATCATGCTCTTTTGTGTCACTCAAGGTGAAGAAGCCAAAAATAGAAAGGGGGTTAGCACTGGCACAAAATAGAAAAAAAACACAGGTAGACAGATTTTCCTGGGAAACTCACTAGGCTACAACCTGTCAATATGTTGATCTTGTGGAATCCACATGCCTGTCAGCAGGGCATTATTTATACACTCAGGAGAAAGTTTATTGCGAACACCAACTTTATAATTTCTCAAGGATCTGCAAATCAGCAGTGAAGCCCTCCTTAGCTATAATCCATATTTACTCATATAATAGTCTTCAGTCTGGAAAGGGGCAAAAGAGGAAGTTGTATGTCTGTGCCATTATTTTCACTAAATATTTGTTAAAGTCTATATTCAAGAAGCTTTCATAATTCTAAAATTGAGTATTTTAAAATTTGCAACATTAATGCATAAAATGATTCCTAGTTAAATGTAGTTTGGGAATTACAAACATTTAACAAGCATATGATCATCAAGCTTTAATCTACTAGAACAAAGAACTTCTGCACTAGAGACCAGTTTTGGCTGTGATCCAGTCTCGATAGTAGGCTACTCGAGTGTAGACGCCAGGCTTGTTTGGAAGAGCACATTCATCTCCCCAGCTTACAATGCCAACAAGGAACCAAGTGCCTTTATGATCTGCTATAACCAGAGGTCCACCAGAGTCACCCTAGAAAGAAAAAGAATATGTACAATTACTATAATTCAAAGATGAATACTACATTTTTTCTTCTGTAATAAAGTTAGGGAGGGACAGAAAAAGGAGAAAAACAGTATTTAAACATTAAAAGGATTCTAGTGTGGAATATTTTTGTGTTCTCTAATCATTTATTTAAATAAAAGATATCAGTCTATGTCTTTGGATATAAAATACAATAATGGAAAACAAGTATGAAAAACTTCAACTGTTACCTAAAAGATATTGAAGGTATTGTTGCTAATGTAATCATCAGTATGATGAAGAATTATCTGAGTATCTCCCAAAACTCTCTTATTTTCAGACAGATGCTGGGAAAAAGGAAGGTTTTTATTTACTCACCACCAACATTGGACTCGTGATTTCCATTCTTGTGTAAACATCTCTCCAATTTTCAGAATTGTGTAATTTGGCTAAACTACCCTCTACACTCCTTATGGTTTTAATCTACTAATATTTAGGTCATTTTTCTAGAATGATTGAACACATTGGCATTTGGATTTTCCTTTGCTCTAATCCTTCACATCATCGTGGATAATTCAATATCTATTGGATGAAAACACAGTCTCTTGGTTTCCTTACTTCTGATAATCTGGACACATTCAACATTTCCATGTCACTTCTGGACAGGGTTGCATAGAGGTAAACGGCAAACTTTTCATCACCTGGAACTGCTCTACCTTTTAAATGCTATTTTTCTTCATTATGATTGCATGTACCTGTCCCTTCAGTACTCTCATTCCACCACTTTTCACTCTACACCTGCTTTTCAGCCTCATTAAGAATGCCAGTTCTTTTTTAAAAAATATATTTTATTGGTTTTTTACAGAGAAGAAGAGAGAGGGATAGAGAGTTAGAAACATCGATGAGAGAGAAACATTGATCAGCTGCCTCCTGCACACCCCCTACTGGGGATATGCCCGCAAACAAGGTACATGCCCTTGACCGGAATGGAACCTGGGACCCTTCAGTCTGCAGGCTGGACACTCTATCCACTGAGCCAAACTGGTTAGGGCAAGAATGCCAATTCTTGACTCCTCCCTTTTCTCCTAGTGTATTTACTTCTTACTTTCCATTTTTCTTCATGTGACTATATTCCATAATTTACCCAAACCACTGCTCTTTCAACAGGATTCTCAGTTTCTTACCTTCCCATCATAATCCAGGCCAAACCATATTCTGTGAAAAAATACTACATTACAAATTTACATCCTTGCACTAACACCTCTCTTCAATAGTTATTTGTCTCCAATCATATTACTTTTTCATTTTTTAAGAGCAACCAATAATAACTTTTCTCATTTCCCAATTTTAAAAAATCATTATTTCTTTTTTAATTGTGTAAAATATACATAACATAAAAGTCACTTTTCTAACCATTTGAGTATATAGTTCTATAGCATTAAGTATGTTGATATTGTTGTGTGATCATCACCACCATCCATCTCCAGAGCCTTCTTCATCTTGCAAAACTGAAATTTTATGCCCATTAAACTGTATAACTCTCCATTGTTCCCTTTCCCCAGCTCCTGGCAACTGCCATTCTTCTTTCTGTATCTATGAATTTGACTGCTACAAGTACCTCATCTGAGTGGAGTATTTGTCCTTTTGTGACTGGCTTATGTCACTTAGCATAATATCTTCAAGGTTCATTCATGTTGTAACATATGTCAGACTTTCCTTCCCTTTTTAAGGCTAAATAACATTTCATTATATATATGTAAACCATGGTATATATGTCCCATGCTATATACGTGTGTGTGTGTGTGTGTGTGTGTGTGTACATATAATGCTTTGTTTATGTTTTTATTCATCAATGGACATTTGGGTTGCTCCCATCTTTTGGCTATTAAGAATAATATTTCTATGAACATAGATGTACAAATATCTAGTTGTGTCCCTGCTTTCAATTCTTTTGGGTATTTACCCAATTTTGGATTGTATGATATTTTTTTGAGGAACCACCCTGTTGCTTTCCATAGAGGCTGTGCCATTTTACATTCCTACCAGCAGTGCACAAAGCTCATTTAACAATTTTTAAAAATCTGGTTCCCTGACTGAATCTAATGTCTTAGTATCAAATTCATAGAGTAAGTGGAGACTAACAGGTAGGAATCTTTCCACGTTTTGTCTTTGTCCCTACTGACTTTGCAACTCACCTACATCAGCCCTACACCTGTATCTACTCTCTTCTTTAGAGTAATATATGTATTTAGTTGTTTCCAAGACTAATCTGTTCTTTGGATCAAGAACCTTGTTCTATAAATAGTCTTTTGTTTTGTTTTGCCTACCTGAAAAATGACAATCTTTCTTGATCTTATTATTTTAATATAGATATGTATGTATATATATACATACATATATACACATACAATCAATATATATATACATCCCTACTGGGGATTGAGCCCACAACCTGGGCATGTGCCCTTGTCCGGAATCGAACCTGGGACCCTTCAGTCTGCAGGCTGAGGCTCTATCCACTGAGCCAAACCAGGTAAGGCTTTCTTGATCTTAAGACCTCCTTATGGCCTTATCATCCTTTCATAGCTAAGTGATTTAAAGTAGTAATTTACATTGAACTTTCCATATTCTCATCTCACTCTTAATTTCTAAATGGCATTTCTTCTCCACCAATGCAACTTCCCAAACTATATTGATAAAATTTTAGTAGAATTTGATGGGCTCTTTCCAGCATTTATCTTATTTGATTTTTCTATGGCATGTATCACTATAAACTATTCCCTTTTTCTGATTCTGAGACTCTTGTGACACCAAATTTCTCTTGCTTTTCTGATCTTTATTATCTCTTAGTGTTACCCATTAAAACATGTATAACTGAATTCTGTTATTTAGGTGCTTCTTATTTTACACACTTTATTTGAGGAATTGTATTCATGCTCACAAATTTAACTACCACTCAGATGGCAATGGCTTTTCATATGTATCTCTAGCCAGAAGTCTTTCCTGATTGCAAGATTTTTATTTTCAATTAGAGGCCTGTTGCATGAAAATCGTGCCCTCTCGCAGTCCAGGAGCCCTCGGGGGATGTCTGACTGACAGTTGGACATCCTTAGTACTGCTGTGAGGCGGGAGAGGCTCCCTCCACCACCACTGTGCTCACCAGCCGTGAGCCTGGCTTCTGGCTGAGCAGCACTCCCCCTGTAGGAGTGCACTGACCACCAGGGAGCAGCTCCTGCATCGAGCGTCTGCCTCCTGGTGGTCAGTCACAACATAGCGACCGGTAGTTCCACTGTTCGATCGATTTGTATATTAGTCTTTTATTATATAGGACTAGAGGCCCGGTGCACAAAAATTTGTGCACTGGAGGGGGGGATCCCTCAGCCCAGCTTGCCCCCTATCACATACTGGGAGCCCTCAGGCTCTGCCCCTGCTCCCCACCATCCCAGCTCCGCCCATGCCCAGGCCTAACGCTTCTGACCGAGGCGTCAGTCCTGGGCAGGGGACCTCTCAGCTCTGATTGCAGGTTCCGATAGCCGATAGCCACTGGGCGCCTATGTATGTATGCAAATTAACCGCCATCTTTGTTGGCGGTTAATTTGCATATCATGCTGATTAGCCGATGGGAGGCGTAGCGAAGGTACGGTCAATTACCCTGTTTGTCTATTATTAGATAGGATAGTATAATGGATATATCCACCTGGATATCCCACAGTCACCTCAAATTTAGCATACCCCAACTGAACTTTCACCTCCTCAAACCTGTTCTTTCTCATTTACACCCTCTCTCCAGTTGCTCAGGGAGAAATATGGGAGTTAACATTATACTGCTCCTTTTATTTTAATCCTCACATATAATCCATCCCACCATCTTGTCTACTCAACTATTATTGTTTCTTCCTTCCTACTGTGTCTTAGTTGAAGCCCTCCTTGCCTTTCTCAGACCATATCTAATCTAATAATGGACAAACATGGTAATTGACTGTACCTTCGCTACGCCTCCCATTGGCTAATCAGCGTGATATGCAAATTAACTGCCAACAAGGATGGCGGCTAATTTGCATACTGCAGGCAGGGCAGGACAGCACCAACCGCCAGCGCGCCGCCATCCAGGGCAGGCCGGCTGCCCA
>NW_005360676.1:4723785-4740295 GCF_000412655.1 Myotis brandtii
ATCGCCCTGATTAGCCAATGGGAAGCGTAGTGAAGGTACGGTCAATTACCATGTTTGTCTATTATTAGATAGGATATGTATACCCTATAAAACAAAATGAAAAATTCATATTCCAGAACATACATTTTATGATCTTTTAAAAGATTTTCTGCTGTTACCATAATTCTGAATCTTAGAAATAATTTTAGGTTCATTTTCTTCTGCTTTCAAATGCATTTATGAATATAACTAGCCACTAAATATTTACATTATAAGGGTCATCAGGATGCACATGTTTAAATGGTCTTTGCTCAGGTATTACCTTATCACAGAGGGCTACTCATTTCACTCCATCAGAATTGCCCAGTCCTCTGTAGTCCTTATTTTTTCTATGGTCCTCACCTGCACAAAACATGCTGTGTAATGTACTTATTGATTATATTTTATGATTATTATCTATTTTTCTTTGCTAAGAATGTAAGCTTTATGAGGACAAGAATATTTGTTTATTTAATTTATTAATATCTCCAATCCACTTGAAACAAAGCTGATAATGAATATAAATGTTTTTTGAATGAATTAATTAATGAATGAATGAAATGGAGGAAAATGAATTACTTATTCAAGTAATATATTTCTATAAAAACTGCCATTGTTAAGGGAAATTATAGTAAACTAGAGGCCCAGTGCACAAAAATTTGTGCACTGGGGGGGGAGTCCCTCAGCCTGGCCTGTGCCCTCTCACAGTTTGGGACCCCTCGGGGGATGTCCACCTACTGGCTTAGGCCTGCTCCCTGGGGGATTGGCCCTAAGCTGGCAATCAGACATCCCTCTGGCAGCCTGGGAGCCCTCGGGGGATATCCACTTGCCAGCGGGGAGCAGGCCTAAGCTGCAGTCAGACATCCTTAGCGCTGCTGAGGAGGCAGGAGAGGCTCCCACCACCACTGCTGTACTGGCAGCTGTCAGCCTGGCTTGTGGCTGAGCAGAGCTCCCCCAGTGGGAGTGCACTGACCACCAGGGGGCAGCTCCTGCATTGAGCATCTGCCCCTTGGTGGTCAGTGTGTATTATAGTGACCAGTCATTCCCAGTCATTCCCAGTCATTCTGCTGTTAGGGTCAATTTGCATATTACCCATTTATTATATAGGATAGAGGCCTAGTGCATGGGTGGGGGCCAGCTGGTTTGCCCTGAAGGGTGTCCCGGATCAGGGTGGGGGTCCAGCTGGGGTGCTTGACCAGCCTGGGTGAGGGGCTGAGGGCCGTTTTCAGACTGGCCACACCCCCTTCAGGGTGGGGGTCCCCACTGGAGTGCCTGGCCAGCCTGGGTGAGGGGCTGAGTGCCGTTTTCAGGCTGGCCACACCCCCTTCAGGGTGGGGGGTCCTGCTGGGGTGCCTGGTTATCCTGGGTGAGGTGCTGATGGCAGTTTGCAGGCTGGCCAAGCCCCCCAG
The DNA here is from genome assembly GCF_000412655.1 of Myotis brandtii. NCBI lineage: Eukaryota > Metazoa > Chordata > Mammalia > Chiroptera > Vespertilionidae > Myotis > Myotis brandtii. The sequence goes on from NW_005360676.1 coordinate 4,725,213, forward strand.
TAGGGACCCTCACCCCATGAGAGTGGGGCCAGCCTGGGTGAGAGGCTTATGGCTGTTTGCAGGTTGGCCACAGCCCCTTCAGGGTGGGGGTCCTGCTGGGGTGCCTGGCCATCCTGGGTGAGGGGCTGATGGCTGTTTGCAGGATGGCCACAACCCCTTCAGGGTGGGGGTCCCCACTAGGGTGCCTGGCCAGCCTGGGTGAGGGGCTGAGGGCCGTTTTCAGGCTGGCCACACCCCCTTCAGGGTGGGGGGTCCTGCTGGGGTGCCTGGTTATCCTGGGTGAGGTGCTGATGGCAGTTTGCAGGCTGGCCAAGCCCCCCAGTAGGGACCCTCACCCCATGAGAGTGGGGCCAGCCTGGGTGAGAGGCTTATGGCTGTTTGCAGGTTGGCCACAGCCCCTTCAGGGTGGGGGTCCTGCTGGGGTGCCTGGCCATCCTGGGTGAGGGGCTGATGGCTGTTTGCAGGATGGCCACAACCCCTTCAGGGTGGGGGTCCCCACTAGGGTGCCTGGCCAGCCTGGGTGAGGGGCTGAGGGCCGTTTTCAGGCTGGCCACACCCCCTTCAGGGTGGGGGGTCCTGCTGGGGTGCCTGGTCAGCCTGGGTGAGGTGCTGATGGCTGTTTGCAGGCTGGCTACAGCCCCCAGCCACCCAAGCTCCCAGTGGAGGCTGGCTGGAAGCAGGTATCTGGGATTTATTTATCTTCTATAATTGAAACTTTGTTGCCTTGACCAGAGGCCACAGCCAGCCAGGGCAGGAGGGAAGCTTGGCTTCCTCCATTGCCTGGGCAATCAAGCTTCCTGCTTGCTCCAGCTCTGTGGCTGCCAGCCGCCATCTTGGTTGGGTTAATTTGCATATAGTCACTCTGATTGGCTGGTGGGTGTGTCTTGGGGGCGTAGAGGAGGTGCGTTCAATTTGCATGTTTCTCTTTTATTAGATTAGATAGCTCTATGAAACTGTAGTTTTGTATGAAAGTTGTTGAGGATAATTTTCAATCTATTGCACATTATTCTTTCTAAAATGATGCAGAGAAAGTCTTTCTTAGGTTTAGTTTGTTTTAGGGAGTATTGTTTTTTAATTCCTAAAAATAAAGTCATGTAATGGAGGAGGGTTAGAAACTCACCATCAGTCTTTGATGTTCCCCATCCAGTGACCACCACATCTGAATTGGGTGGGAATGTATAATTAGCTTCTGGAAGACATACTCTTCGAATGTTGCTTGTATATAATATTGGTGAAGAAAGATTCACGACAGCAATGTCATTCTCGTGTGCAGGGTAATGGTAGTCCTCATGAATTATAATATTCTTGATTTTTCGTTGTGCTTGTGGGTCACTTAAAAGAAGCCCAAAACTAACATTCCATTTTTGGGGATCATTGTTCCTAAAGGAAATAAATTTATTTATTAATATTGTATGCTTCTGAAAATAATTAGATATATTTTGAATTTCTATAGTACATATAAGCATACAAAAATAAAGCTATATGTATGAGAAAAATTAAAAAATAACAAGATGGTTAGATTCTGAATAACTGAATAAGGTATATTTTAAAAGATAACCCATAAAAACTACATTTTATTCTTGTTCTTTTCCAGAAAAGACTCAAGAGTGATTTAAATAGATTACTATGACAACACATGGTAAAAAGATTAAATAAAAAGTGGGCAAGCCTATGGGACAGAGTAAACATAGAAATTAAGGAAGTATCTAAATCCTCTTATATAATCATCCTATATAATAAAAGCCTAATATGCTATGTGTCTGACCATTCATTCAACTGTTCAACTGGTCTCTATGACACACACTGACCACCACGGGGTAGACACTCAGACTGGTAGATTAGCTTGCTGCTGGGGTCTGGCTGATTGGATTGGGTAGACAGGCCTCCCCCGCCTGATTGTGCCCCGGTGGGGTCCCTTGGCCTGGCCTGTGCCCTCTCACAATCCAAGACACCTCAGGGGATGTTGGAGAGCCAGTTTTGGCCCGTTCCCTCAGGCCAGGCGGAGGGACCTCACTGGTACACAAATCTGTGCACTGGGCCTCTAGTTATAACTATAAATAGGAAGATATTTTATGTGCTAATCAACCAAGATACCATTGCTTGTATTTTTTATATATTTCTTTATTGATTTTAGAGAGAAAGGCAGAAGGAGAGAGAGAGAAACATCAATGAAGAGAGAGAATCATTGATCGGCTGCTTCCTGCACACCACCTACTGGAGATGAGAGCCCACAACTCAGCCATGTGCTCTTGGCTGGAATTGAATCTAGGACCCTTCAGTCGGCAGGTGGACGCTCTATCCACTGAGCCAAACTGGCTAGGGCATGGTACCATTACTTGTTAATTAAGAGTTTGTATATTAAGCATTGAAAATTAGAACTCTGGGACATTTTTAAGCTCTCAAGTTTGAGAGGAATTTTTGTTTAAAAAGAAAATATATAAATGCTCTATAAAGCCAATAGAAATTATTGAAATGAACCATCAAACAAAGAGGTAAAAAAGCTTTTAGAAAAAAAAAGGCAAACTTCGGTGTAATAATATATCCTTTAAAGAAATAATCATTTCAAATAGGGCTATAATATATATGGGAGGATACAGCATGAATTCAAATACCTATTAAGTAAGACCAAATGTAATAATGATGAGAAATAGAAGACTTATGTTCAATTTGGGATTTAGAGTTTCTTTATAAAATTAAATTAAGTGAATCTAGCTTAGTGATTTGCAACTGAGGGCTATTTTATCCTCCAGGACACATTTGGTATTATCTGGAGACATTTTTGCTTGTCAATCCTGAGGGAATGCTATTGGCATTTGGTAGGTAGAGGACAGGAATGCTGCTAAATATCTTTGAAATCACAGGTAGCCCCCCTCCCCAAATAACAACAACAAGGACACACATAAAGAATTTTTTTTGACTTAAAATGTCCATAAGTCACTGCTGACAAATCTGCATTAGCCTGAATATATCTATTTTTAAATTAATAATTCAATAAGTAATTTTAAGACTGTACAATATTAAACAGTGGGAGGTGCTGTGTATGGCCATATTCTTGAAAGATATGTATCAAACTTTTAGGTACTTGAGTGCTTTGAAGCCTTTATGTGGTCCAGAGCTTACCTTATGAAACAGTGAGCAGCAGTGACAAGCCAATAGTTACTAATCAGAGTGGCTCCACATCGGTGGACACTGTTCTGTTGAAGGCTAGCTTGCCAGGGCCATTCCCCTTCCTCGGCATCTGTGCCCCCTGCTATTCTGTTGCCAGAGAAAGTTATTGTTCGCAGTCCACAACCTGCTCAAAATAGAGCTCATTAGCGTATAATGATATTCATATTGCTTATGCATACATTGCTCTAGTAAACAAATCCCCCATAATACATTTCACTGTTAACTATGAATTAAGGAAAAACTCAACAGACAGTCTTGGAAAAGTTAGGACTAACTTACTACTGACATGAGATTTCCTGAGCATTCAAAATAAATTGACATCTTCCTTCCCCAACCTCATCACTCACATACACTTTCTCTGTGTCTGTGTGGCCTTGCCTGTTGTAAGGGCTAAGTGAAATTAATATTTGAAATTGGAAGATAATAATTGTATAACCAGCTATGAAGTTGCATAGGGAAATGTGTGCCTTTTAATTTCATGAGCAGTTGTTTAGAGTAATGATTGCTATGAAACATTCATAGTAAAGAGTGAATGAATGTGAATATGAATGAGATATTTATGAGAGAAAGAGTAGACAAAAAAGTGTTCATACTCAAGTTACAATACATAATATCTGGATAAAAGGAATAACACATGAGGATATTCTCAAAATTATATGCTTCTCTGAATCAAGACCACTTTCATGTCAATTTAGCTTCAGATAAACTGCTAGACTCTTTAAAAAAAATTTATGATTTATTAATATAACTTTATTTTTATTGTTGACATTTTTACAGATATCCCCATTCCTCCACCTTTGCTAGCCCTTATCCATCCCCAATTCCTTTTTCCTCTGGTCATCACCACACTGTTGTCTGAGTGTATGGGTTATGCATATATGTTATTTGGCTACTCCCTTCATCTTCTTTCATCTAGTCCCCTCCATTCCCCTCTGACAGCTGTCAGTATGTTCCATGTATCTATGCCTCTGCTTCTATTTTGTTTGTCAGTTTTATTTTGTTCATTAGATCCTACATATAAGTGAGATCATATAGTATTTGTCTTTCTCTGACTGGCTTATTTCCTTAGCATAGATTCTTAAGTCTTTAAAGCAAATCTGCAATAATAGAACGACTTCACTGTTATTTTATCTGTCTGACTCTCTTTCTCTGATTCTTTTGACTATCTCATGTTACTCCAAATGAAGCACCGAGCTTATACCTTAACAGTTTATGGTATCTTTTAAATATTGTCAGTCTTACTAATAAATATTTTTTAGAGGGCAGAAACTGTATCTTTAAAAAAATGTATCTCCATAAGCTATCCCAGAGAATCTACTATATACAAGGTACTCAAGAAATGTTTGTAGAAATGTAGTCTGTCTAGTCTACTAATTCATGAGACATCTTGGAATAAACATGATATTTGACTGCAAAACCCTTTTCTGTAATGTGTAATGTTCCTAAGCATTTAGAGAGTGCCAAAAACTTGCCATAATCAACACTGTGGGCATAGATTAAAGTAGTGGCGCTTGATCAGGGACAGTTTGCACACCACCCTCCATCCCCAGGAGAAATTTGGCAATATCTGGCTGGAGACATTTTTGGTTGTAATAATTGGGGGTGGGGGTATTGGTATCTAGTGGGTAGAGGTCAGGAATGTTGCTAAAATTTTATGATATACAGGACTGTCCCTGAAACAAAGAATTATCTGGCCCATAATGTCAATAGTGTTAAAGTTGATAAACTCTGAGTTAGAGAAAGGAGTTTATGTCAAGAATGAGATTTAAATTAATCGGAAAGGTTAGATGGTCAATTGCTTTACAGGGATGTTGTTAATTATACGTGACAAGATGTGTCATGAGATATTTTTTCCTGAGGGTGGAAAGGAATGAGAAGCACAGGGGAGGGACACGTAGACCTTTTAAAAGGCCTTCACTAGTCCTCTAAAGTCCTCAAGTATGTATATTGCTTCCGATTCCAGATTGTTCTGTTTGATACAACCCAAACTTCATTTGTTAAGGCATCCTCTTCATAAAAACCACTTAGCTGAAACAGAGCCTTTGTGATTGCTATTTTTGATGGGAGAGCTCCCACATTGACTCATTGAATGTAACTCCCTTGCCTTTTCCTCTTTCTTTCTACTCCTTAATCATGGTCCCTACAGAGGATAAAACAAACAATCCAGAACCCAAAGGTATAATGGTTCTTCCCTATCCTCCCTTCTGTTTGGACAACTCCTAAAGGAAATCAGCTTTTATTCAACTTCCTTGAGAGGAATATAAAAACAAAGATGCTTCTCTGTGAGCTAGGGGAAACTCCCCTGGGTGACTCTAACTTCCCTGTTTCTGCTCTTACTCAGCATTTTAATCTCATTCATAATTATTCATAAACTGCCATTCTGAGCTCTCTGTTAAGCTTTCAGCTGCTACCTCTTCAGTATTACCTTGCTATTACCTTGCTGAGATCTTACAGGGCACCTTGCTTTTGTTGTGTTAAAAGAGGTCAGAAGGTAAATTTCAAAGATTTTAGAATATAATGGTTCTCTGGCTACTTTCAGAAACATCACCTATTGCTGCGCTTTAAAGACTTTATATCATGTTTCAAAACTTTATTTTTTCTTTAACCTTGTTTGGTTTTGCTTGCCAACCTCTTCTTTCTCCCCTTTTATCTAAGGTACAATCAAAATCTCAGAGAGGCCAAGTCAAATTCAGATTACTGATCTAGCTGGCTGTTTAGTGTTCTAGCTGGGGAATGAATAAATTTGCAGATCTCTTTTTTACCACTGCTTTTATTTGCGTCTTGACTACCTCTCCTCTACTAACCTGACAAATTCCTAGTTGTAGATTTTGATCACATCAGTACTAAAGTTTTAATTGGAATAAGTGATTTAAGATGTCTTATTAAGTTGCTTGAGGATTGTCCAGCCAAAATATATCAGAGAGAAAAGTAATACAGCTTTGTGTTGAACTTTTGCCCAGGTTGCTCAGAAATAATTATGCTGTGATTGAAGGATAATAAGAGCCACCAGGGTCAGTGTCACCTGTCTCTGGGGGGAGATTCCTCTAATCCAGCTACCCCAATTGGTCTCACTCCCCAGATAGGAGCAGTATTTCTGCTGACAGCCAGGTTGTAGCAACCAGAGATCACCTTTATCAGAGCAGCTATTAGGAGATGGGAGCAGAAAGCCTTGGCCAGCACGTAAGGCACTCTACTTGTTAGCACACTAAGCTTGGCTTGTAGGGTCAGAATTCCATAGTGAGTTCCTAAACCTGAATTTTTCATAGGCAGAGTAGAAAATCTAACAGCTGACATCTATTAAGTGCTTATTATGAGCTATGTACTCTCTTTTTAAAAGTATAAATTAGATATTTTTATTTAAAAAAAGTATATTTTCAAAACAATATAATTTAGGGAAAGAGAGTAGCATTGTTTTACATTTTGAAAGTCTGTCTTAATAAAAGATGGCTGAATTTCTTATATCTGCTTCTTGTTTCAATCTACTGTTATATATTGTTTTGGTTAAACTATATGAAGAAAATCTGGTTTCACACAGATATGCAGTTGGAAAATGGAGGAGTATTTTAATTCTTGTAAGTACTTTACTTGTGCTACATTCTTTTTTCTTTACAACAACTTGGAACTAAAGGCTTCAAGGTTAAATAATCTATATAAATTTATACAGTGGTAAGTAGCAGATCTGGGTCTCAAAACTGATAGGTAATACTGAAGAGGTAGCTGGTTTTAGATTTTAAGTGCTTAATTAACCCTAGATCCCCTGTGCCATTATGGCACGTGGTAGTGTTCCTCATTTTAAATCCATGATATCAGTTATTTTAGGGCCAACTTCAGTCACCTTCACACAAGTTTCTAAAAGCAGGCTTCCCATTACACCTTTATGGATACCACACTGACTCTCCAGTGGAAGTCTTTTTGCCATCCAAGAAATTAAGATTCACAAGAAAATAAGTATTTGTTGATGAACTTACAGGTATTAAGAAGATTTTCTGCTGTCGACATTTCTATGTCTAAAAGTCAAGGGAAAAGAAAATGGAAATATTTATATTTATAAACATATTATTTTGATAGTAATTAATATTAAATACTTTTCTGTGGGGAATAGATTTTTATGTAGGCATAATTATTTATTCAATCTTCATTATATAATTTCTGTGTTTATAGATTAGCATAAAGAACAAAATCTTAGTACTCATTTTTCTGTCTAAAATTTCTCAAGTTTTCTAAAATAACTAATTTTGTGAGTTTGATATTTTTAAAATTAATACTCTTTGTGTAATGTTTCAATTATTCAGAACATTTAATTAAATATGATATTTGTTTTCCATTCATTTTGGATAACAATTTTTATTTTTACTTTAGTAATAAGGCAGACTTTAACAACGTCTAATCATTTCTAGCAACTAGGGAACATTACAGGATGAGATTTACTGCAGAAAATTCTGAAAAATTGTCTGCAAAATTCCACATCCCTGCAAAATTGTAAACCTGTTTGATTTATAAGGGAGATGTGCAAGGAGAGGGTGAACAACTGAATCATGATAATGTGCACATTCCAGATGCTGAAAACTGTAAGTCAACTAGACATTTCTCTTTAAGTGTTTCTCTTCCCAAAAGAATCTCTAGCCTGACTGATAATGGCTCAGTGGTTGAGTGTCAACCTATGAACCAGGATGTCACGATTCCATTCCTAATCAGGGCACACTGGGTTTTGGGCTCAATTCCCAGTGGGGGCGGGGGGCATGCAGGAGGCAGCCAATCAATAATTCTCTCTCATCGTTGATGTTTCTATCTCTCCCTCCCTTTCCCTTCCTCTCTGAAATCAATAAAAAAAAAACCCACCCAGCTCTAGTTGCTCTATAAATTAAATACTATAAGTGTCAATGTAGGTTCATTTTATTATGATCTTGGGTTTCTATAAATCCAGGAGGGAGTATCCAGTTCCATATACCAATTATAGTTACACACTCTTACATTAGGTTACACAACAAACCAGGGAGACAAAAGAATCCTTTACCAGAGAGTCAACCTGTCTGGACAAAAAGTCAGGAGCAATTTGTCAGTCAGATGGACTATGAGTAGACATGCACCACACCTACTAAACCAGGAAGGTAGCATATTTCCATCTAATCCTTCATAACTGCCTTCCAGAAGCCAAGTTTTGTTCAGCATGGTACCTTTAGAGTTTAATTTTGAGCTTTTTGTGGTTGGTAAAATATATCAAACCACATTAAGATTTTGGGAAATAAAATCATTTAACTTGACTAAAAAATTTTAATTCCTATAATTTAAGAACAAATTATTTAGGAACCCTTCTATGATTGCAGAACTTTCTTCTTTCTTTGAGGATTTCTTTATTGATGCATGACTTGCTAAAGGAAAGAAATGTTTCTGACTTATAACTTACTTTTAGTAGTTGTATTATCCCAGAACCTAATAGAATAACTATCACTTGGATTGGTGGAAGACAGACATGTACAATGAATGGGGAAATGACATTAACTGTCACTCCTTTGGTCTGAGTCACTGTGTTTCCTTCCTTTTAAGTCCCTTGGCATACACTCAAAGGCTGGAACTCCTCTGGATTTACCTCTGAATCAAGGAGTCAACGCTGTAACCCAAGATACTCTGTTTATAGAGCATAAAGAAAGTGACCCCCCCCCAATAACACTGCTCCTGCTAGAAATGAGATTCCATTAATGGATAAGACAAAGCAGTTTTAAAAAACAGCCCAGCCAATGTGCATTGTCTTCTTCCATGGACCAGGAATCAAAGAATAGACAAGGCCCCTGCCCTCAATGAACCTGGAGTGCAGTGGAAGAGATATATAACTAAGTAGACAATTTGATATTATGTGATAAGTGTTATGGCAGAGAACATTAATGCACCAAGAAAAGTCACTTAGCATAGAGGGGTGATAGGGGAATGGGAACAGCTGATGACAAATTTAATCAGGAAATTACTTTTACTTTAAAAAAAAAGCTACTCTAGAGCATTAATATGACTGGTCTGCATTAGAAGGCAAAGGAATAGAGTTTGGACCTGGATTGTGGTTGATAAAATCTGAATCCTTCATTCACTGCAGGCTTTGATTAGTCACCTGGCTACATATTTAAGAATAAATAGTTTTCTTTAAGCTTCTAATTAGATTGAATCTATAGTTAGATATTAAATATCATATATCATTCCTCAGAGTGATGTAAATATTTCAATATGTTCATCATTTTAACTTTGAAGATTAAAAAAATCTAAAAGATTTTAACATTTAATCAATTAAACTTTTATGTTGGCTAAACTTAAATAACCAGTTGTATATGCAGGTAGTATATTTTAAGGTAGAACTGTGCTTCAATTTTTTGTTGTTGTTTGTTTTTACCTTTATGCAATTTTAAGAGACATGAAAAATCGAAATATTTCTTTTTATTTGGTAATATATATGCTTTTCTTATGACTTAGCCATAATTGATCTTAAGCTTTGGCAGCAGTAGAAAAGACTACTGCAATGAAGAGAGGACAGACACGTACTGAGGAGTATATTTAGACAGCTCTTTGATGTAGTGAGCAGTGGACAATGTAAGTGATAACCTGTCTTAAGCTTTTGAAATGCTATCCTTATGTTTCTAAGGGGCCCTTTTGAGAATACACATTGGACAGGAAGTTAATATTTAGGATTAGCACTTTCAGTTCGGGAAGTTTCTAGCTTGGCACTCCTGGGTACGTTGTGAATGTCTGCATTTTGATGGCACAGATCTGGTGTTACATTCAACAAAGAATACTTTGTGATTCTTTTTAGTTCATGCTCATTGCTTTTCTTAAGACCCATCTTAAGCGGTAGCTTCTCCAAAAAGTTTTCCTTCTTATCCCCCTTTTCTCAGTAAATACCCTAGCTTCATGTTCCCTTACCAATTTGCATTTAATAGTTTTTGATGCAAAATAATCATCACCAGGTAATAGTCAGTTGTTTATTCTGAAAAATTAAAATTTTTTTGGAACTTATTTCAAGATGTTTTATTTTAAACATATCTTTTCTATAGAAAATATTAAGAAAATATTTTTTTTTTCTGGGAACTATACTGATTTAAAAAACTGCATAAAAATAAAAATATTTAGGCAATGGTTAATAGACCCAATCTCAACTATAACAAAATTTATAGACTTATTTTATGCAATACTTGTGAGTAAATTCATGACAATTACATGGTTTTTGAAGTTGCACAAGTAAGCTGTCATTAACCACAAACCACAGCTATTCCTTTCTTACTCAGAACACAAAGAATTCTTTTGTGTTTCTTCAGAAATTTTTCCATAATAGACACAATGTAGAGGGTGCAAAGAATAAAAAATCTGTTTTGGAAGAAATGTCTAAATTCTTTAAGTTTAAATTTCTATCTGGCCTGAGTTGGCAGACTTGGTAAAAATTTTTATTTCTTTTTAAGACCGAGCTATTAATATTGTGAATGCCTTTTCTGTCCTTATTGACTTTTATGAGCCTTAATAGAAGCTCTTGGGTGTGTACATTATCAGAAAAATAAATCGCTTTAAGGGGAAAAATTAAAATTGGCATTTATTACATGATACTATTTAACATGTATTGCATTAAGAGAATCAGGAAAGAAATAATCATATAAAAGAAGAAACAGTGTTTTTTCCTAATAGCTTTAGTACCTTCACAATCTTATCTAAAGTGTTGATGAGTGCCAAAAGATTTCAGGCTGCTGAAATGGAAGATGAAATATCATTGTTATACTTTATTAGGAGTAACTCCATAATGCTATATTTCAGAATCATCGAAAGATTTCCAAATTTCTCAAAGCCATTTAAAAAAACCCCACTCTGTGATTCATTTAAATAATATTTGTTAGGACAGTAAGCAGAGATCTAGGAACATGAGAGATAAGGAGCCAAACCCATCAGGACATCAAAGATCTAATCCCAAAATTTTGTGTGTATATGTTTTTTGTAATGCGATTAAAAATTTCAACAATTAATATGAGATAGTAGATTCAGATGCAGTTGAAATAAATAATTTTTATGTACCCTTTACCTAATTTTCCCCAAAGGTAATGTCTTGCAAAGATGTTGTAGAGGTATTATCCTCAAAACTATAGTAGAGTATCATAATCAGAATATTAACACTGATGCTGTAAAATACAGAACATTTCCATCTCCACAAGGATCTGTCAAGTTGCCCTTCTATAGCCACATCTGCTTCCTCCCATCCTTTATCACTGACAACCACTAATCTGTTCTCCCATTCTATAATTTTTTATTTATTTTAAGCATGTCATATGTTCATATAAATAAAATAATTTAGTATGTAACTTTCTAGACTGGCTTCTTCACTCAGTGTAGCTTTCTAGAGATTCATCTACGTTCTTTTTATTACTCACTTCACTAATTCAAATGCAAATGTTTTCTGGAAACATCCTCATGTACACACCCAGCATCCTGTGGCCCAGTCAAATTGATACATAAAATTAACCATCACACAGATGTATCTGAACCTCAGAAGGATGATGCTGAATATCAATCAGGACATAGTATTTGGAATCCAGGCATTCAATCCCATGAGTACAAGACCCCAAGGATTTTGTGGGGGGTGGCAAGAGCTAGCTAGCCTACCTATTAAAACTTTAGCCCTGAAGGCTAAGTTTCTGAGAACTTCAGTTTTAGCAAAAAAATGCAAATGCACAAACACAAATAGATAAAATAAAGATAGCTGTACAAAACTATCTATAATGGAGATCAAGATTGGGAATTCAGTCAAGAAGAGTCAAGAAGTGTCAAGAAGCCCAGCCCAGTCCAGTCAGTGTGTCTCAGTGGTTGAGTGTCAACCCATGAACCAGGAAGTCATGGTTCAATTCCTGGTCAGGGCACATGCCCAGGTTTCAGGCTCAATCCCCAGAAGGGGGCATGCAAGAGGGAGCCAATCAATAATTCTCTCTCATTGATGTTTCTATCCTCCTTCTCCTTTCCTCTCTTGAAAATCAATAAAAATACACACATATGTATTTTAAAAGAAGTGTCAAGGAATGGATATGATGCAGAAAGCAGATGACAGAAGTTCAGGACTCATCCTAGGTATACTGGGTTTAAATTGGTAAGATCAAATTAGAACTTCACTGAATAAAATCTGTTGGTGTCTGGTCTATTAATAGCCTGTCTATTTTGGTTGGAGTCTCAGACTTTTTGTGTGTTTAGAACTTAGTCACTACAGATGAATCTAAGTAGCTCAGGCAATTAACTGCATTGGCCTACTATGTAGAATGTTTTAGTATTAGTAATTTAAAATTAATGCCTGACTATTAAAATTACTATTATAAAATTATAATGGTTTTTCCTCTCATGTAGGTTAAAAAATTAAAACGATTAGTAGGAAAGACCATTCTTAGTTCACAGATATTTTTGTGGATATGTATCATGTACCCTATTGATAGTGACTATCTATTAATATTAAATTCTCTTAAAGTATCTGCACAGTGTCTAAAACTAGTTGTATGGTACAATATTTTATAATTCAAACTCAAACTCATGATTGTATTTGAAAAATACTGAAATAAATATTATCTATAATTATAAAAGAGTAATATGATAATTAGACTGAACAGCCAAATGACCTTCTGGATGTCCTTCCAGATGTCCTTCTGGACATCCTTCCAGACAAAACCACAGCGGCGGGGGCCAATGCAGAGGTGGTTAGGGGTGATCAAGTAGGCAGATGAGCAGTTAGGGGTGATCAGGCAGGCAGTGGTTCGGGGTGATCAGGCAGGCAGGCAAGTGGTTAGGGGTGATGAGGCAATCAGGCAGACAAGTGGTTAGGGGTGATCATGTAGGCAGGCAGAGGGGTTAAGGGTGACCAGGCAGGCAGGCAAGCCAGTGGTTAGGAGCCAGCAGTCCCAGATTGCGAGAGGGATGTCCGACTGCTGGAAATCTCCTGAGGGGTCCCAGATTGCGAGAGGTTGCAGGCTGGGCTGAGGTACCACCCCCGCTCTGTGCACAAATTTCTGCATCGAGCCTCTAGTTTTAAATAAATTCCCAACTTATTGAAAGATATTTTAAAATTCCAACAGTAATAGTGGTCTACATTTCTAAGGAGAGTGGGCAACATTTTCTCTGAACTAAAGTCAAGAATCGGGAAATAAAAAAGGAGACAAATGTACTACTCTTTGTAATATTTTAAGCAATAAAAAAAAGTTAAAAAAAGAATCAGGAAATAAGAGTACCAAAGATGCCAAAAGATATATAAAAAAATCTACTTATATTATTAAATAAGAAAGCCCATCACATAATCCTTTAAAAGCTATTTGCTTTTATAATGTTTTCTATTTACTATAGAATATTTAGAATGAATTTAATTGAAGAAGATAGAAAGAGACAGAGAAAATAGAAGTGGCAGCAAGAACTCAGCTTGAGCGTGCAAACTGTGAAGCCTTATGCAGCAACCTGGGTGCCCTGTCCGTATGCGAACAGCCAAGCCTCATGAATCAACCCTGAGCGCCCTGTCCACGTGAAAACAGCCAAGCCTTACGCAGCAACCCTGGGAGCCAAGCCATACATAACAACCCTGGGAGCCAAGCCTTCGCAGCAACCCTGGGAGCCCCTTCTGCACGTGAAAAGCCAAGCCTTACAGAGCAACCCCAGATGCCACGAGTGCACTAGCCCACAAAAAACCTGATGCAGCAACCCTGGGTGCCACAACTAAGAATGAGCAGCTAAGCCCAATGCATCAACCCCGGTCCTGGTGACCGTACAACCTGCCACCAAGCCTGCCACTGTAGTCACAGGCCCAGTGCAACTCAACGCCTAGATCCTTCAGTGAGAGCAAAAATGAGGAGACAATGAAACAACATCCAAAGGAAAGAAAAGGAGGAATCACCAGAAAAGGAACTAAATAAAATGAAGGCATGCAATTTGTCAGAAAAAGAATTCAGAATAAGGGTCATACAGTTCATAAACCGGATGGATGAGACAATCAACAACTTACGTAAGAACACTTCACCACAAAGCTACAGAATATACATTCTTCTCAAGTGTACATGGGACATTTTTAAAGATAGACCACATATTGGGTCACAATCAAAGTCTCCAAATTCAAGAAGATTGAAATCATATCAAACATCTTCTCTGATCACAATGGCACAATATTAGAAATCAACTACAATAAAATGAAGCAACATATGTATAATAGGGATGCCAGAATTACAAAAAGAAGAGCAAGGGTTAGAAAACCTACTTGAAGAAATAATGTCAGGAAACTTCCCTGTTTTGGGGAAGAAGAAAGTTACACAAGCACAGAGAGTCCGAAACAAGATGAACCCAAAAAGACCCACACCAAGACACATCATAATTATGATGGCAAATGTTAATGACAAAGAGAGAATCTTAAAGGCTGCAAGAGAGAGGGAGAGAGTTACCTACAAGGGATCTCCCATTAGATTATCAAATGATTTCTCAACAGAAACACATCAGACTAGAAAGGAATGGAAGGAAGTATACAAAGTGATGCAGGCCAGGGAACTGAGTCCAAGCATACTCTATCCAGCAAGGCTATCATTCAAAAAAGAAGGGGAAATCAAAAAATTCACAGACCAAAAAAAAAAAAAGCTTAAGGAAGTTTATCACTACCAAGCCAGCAATGGAAAAAAATGCTAAAGGGACTGTTGTAAAAAGAAGAAATAAAAAGGGAAGAAGGAACATAGGCACAAAAAATAAAAATGGCTACAAACAAGTACCTATCAATAATAACCTTGAATGTAAATGGACTGAATGCACCAATCAAAAGATATCGAGTGGCTGAATGACCCATATATATGCTGTCTACAGGAGACCCACCTCAAAACAAGGGACACACACAGACTGAGAGTGAAGGGATGGAAAAATATCTTCCAGGCAAATGGAAATGAAAAAAAAGCTGGGGT
>NW_005360676.1:4740603-4741899 GCF_000412655.1 Myotis brandtii
TAGACCACATATTGGGTCACAATCAAAGTCTCTCCAAATTCAAGAAGATTGAAATCATATCAAACATCTTCTCTGATCACAATGGCATAATATTAGAAATCAACTACAATAAAAACAATAAAAAAATTCAAACACTTGGAAGCTGAATAACATGCTATTTAACAATGATTGGGTTACCAAAGAGATCAAAGAAGAAATTAAAAACATCCTAGAAACAAATGATAATGAAAACACAACAATATAAAATCTATGGGACACAGTGAAAACAGTCTTGAAAGGGAAGTTCATAACTCTACAGGCCTACCTCAGAAAAACAAAAAAAAATGGTAATTAATTATCTAACTGTACAACTAAAGAATTTGAAAGAGGGCAACAAGAAAACCCCAGAGTAAGCAGAAGGAAGGAAATAATAAAGATCAGAGTGGAAATAAACAACATAGAGACAAAAAAAATATAAAAGATCAATGAAACCAAGAGCTGGTTCTTTGAAAGGATAAACAAGATTGCTGAATCTCTAGCCAGGCTCACCAAGAAGCAAAGAGAGAGGAGGCAAATAAACAAAATCAGAAATGAAAAAGGTAAAGTAATAACTGACCCCACAGACATACAAAGGATTGTAAAAAGTACTATGAACAACTCTACTCCAACAAACTGGACAACCTTGATGAAATGGATATATTCCTACTAGAAAAATAGCTTCCAAAAATCAATCAGGAAGAATAAAAACACCTGAATAGGCCAATAACTACTGATGAAATTGAAACAGTAATCAAAAAACTTCCAGGAAACAAAAGGCCTGGACTGGATGACTTCACAGGGGAGTTTTACCAAACATTCAAAGAACTAAAACTTTTCTTCTCAGATTGTTCCAAAAAATTCAAGAGGAAGGCACACTTCCAAGCTCTTTCTACGAAGCCAGCATTACCCTAATCCCAAAATCAGATAAAGACACCACAAAGAAAGAGAATTACAGGCTAATATCCCTCATGAACATAGATGCCAAAACACTCAACAAAATTCTAGCAAATCAGATCCAGCATTACATTAGGAAGATCATATACCATGACCAAGTGGGATTTATTCCAGGGATGCAAGGCTGGTACAATCTCCACAAATCAATATATGTGATACATCACTTAAACAAATTGAGAGATAAAAATTATATAATCATATCAATTGATGCAGAAAAGGCATTTGACAAAATCCAACACCCTTTCCTGATAAAAACTCTCAGAAAAGTGGGAATAGAGGGATCATACCTGAACATAATAAAAGCCTTATATGACAAACCTACAG
>NW_005360676.1:4742004-4762140 GCF_000412655.1 Myotis brandtii
CAATAATGAACTCACAGAAAGAGAAACTAAATAATAATAATAATAATAATAATAATAATAAAAATCCCATTTACCATTGCAACAAAAAATTAAGATACCTAAGAATAAATTTAACCAAGGAGGTGAAGGACCTATACTCAGAAAATTAAAGGATGCAGAAAAATGAGATAGAGGAAGACATAAACAAATGGAAGAACACACCATGTTCATGGATTGGTAGAATCAACATCATTAAAATGTCCATACTACCCAAAGCAATCTATAGATTCAATGCAATCCCCTTTAAAATGCCAATGGCATATTTCACAGACCTAGAACAAACTCTCCAAAAATTCATCTGAAATAAAAAATGACACCAAATAGCTGCAACAATCCTGAGAAAGAAGAACAAAGTTGGAGGGATCACAATACCAGCTATCAAGCTATCTTACATGGTCACTGTCCTCAAAACTGCCTGGTACTGTCACAAGAACAGACATATAGACGACCAATGGAACAGAAGAGAGAACCCAGAAATCAACCCAAGCCATTATGCTCAATTAATATTTGACAAAGAAGGCAAGAACATACAATGGAGTTAAGACAGTGTTCAATAAATCGTGTTGGGAAAATTGGACAGATACATGCAAAAAAATGAAACTAGACCACCAACTTACACCATACACAAAAATAAACTCAAAATGGATAAAGGACTTAAACATAAAACGGGCAATTATAAAAATCTTAGAAGAAGCCATAGGCAGCAAAATAGCAGACATTTGTCATAGCAATATCTTTACTGATACACCTCCTAGGGTAATAAAAACTAAGGAGAAAATAAACAAATGGGACTACATCAAAATAAAAAGCATCTGCACAGCAAAAGAAACCCTCATCAACAAAACAACAAGAAAGTCCATGGCATGGGAAAACATAATTGCCAATGTTGTCTCCGATAAGCGTTTAATCTCCAAAATTTATAGGAAACTTATACAACTTAACAAAAGGAAGAAAAACAATCCAATAAAAAAAATGGGCAAAGGATCTAAATAGACATTTTTCGAAAGAGGACATACAAAAGGCCAAGAGACATATGAAAACATGCTCAAAGTCACTAATCATCTGAGAGATGCAAATCAAAACAATGATGAGGTACCATCTCACACCTGTCAGAATGGCTATCATCAACAAATCAACAAACGACAAGTGCTGGAGAGGATGCGGAGAAAAAGGAACACTCGTGCACTGCTGGTGGGAATGCAGACTGGTGCAGTCATTGTGGAAAATATTATGGAGTTTCCTCAAAAAATAAAAAATGGAACTCCTATTTGACCCAGTAATCCCACTTCTAGGAATATATCCCAAGAAATCAGAAACACCAATCAGAAAGGATATATGCACCCCTATGTTCATGGCAGCACAATTTACAATAGCTAAAATTTGGAAACAGCCTAAGTGCCCATCAACAGATGAGGGGATTGGAAAACTGTGGTACATCTACACAATGGAATATTACACTGCTGTAAAAAAGGAAGGAATTCTTACCATTTGCAACAGCATGGATGGAACTGGAGAGCATTATGCTAAGCGAAATAAGCCAGTCAGAGAAAGATAAATATCACATGATCTCACTCATTTGTGGATTATAATGAACAACATAAACTGATGAACAAAAATGGAACCAGAGTCTTAGAAGAATTGAACAGACTGTCCAACCTATAAGGGAAGGCAAGGGAGCAGGGGTGAGGGGGTAAGAGATCAACCAAAGGACCTGTATACATTCATATGAGCATAACCAATGGTTACAGATACTAGGGGGGTGAGGGCATGTGCTGGAGTTTGGGGGCGACCGGGGAGTGTTCAATGGGGGAAAAAGGAGACTTATGTAATACTTTAAACAATAAAGAATTAAAAAGAAGAAATAAAGGGAACTCTGCTTGACATTGAAGTATGAGAAATAAAAAAAGAATAAAGAACAATTATTAGAGTTCAAAACCCCAAACACTGGGATTATTTGGCAAAGGCACCAATAACCCAGTATTTCCCTACATGCCCTGAGGGCACTAGAATATCCACTATATATTGATGGATGTCCATACTAATGTTCATACTAGAAAAGTAGGTGGTAAGTTTGAGAAAGATTTTTGTAAAAATATAATTTAAAGAGAATTTTTATAGTTTATTAAACAGATAAAATATAAGCTATTCAGAATATTTGCCTATTTAGAAAGATTTATTTGCAATGAATTATCTTTGGTCAAGGTATTATACTACTTAGAATATTTTAAAAATATTTTGCTAATAAAACAGGATTATAAGAGCTGAAGATTGGTTCTTGATTAAGAAAGGACACTGTGGGCAATAATAAGCTTTAAGAAAATTTCCTCTGGGATTTATCAAAGAATAATTGGTCAGTTAACTGATTAAATCATGGTACAAATGCAGCGATGCATTGTCTCAGGATCAAGCCACATGAAAAAGATGAGTTCTACTAATCATCCATTTGTCAGTGTTGGCCTGCTGCTCACAAATGACTGCTAGGCCAGAGCTTTATTCTTCTTGTAAAACTGTTAATAATGGGTCAGGACAGTCATCTGTATGAAGTTCTATGTTACTATTCATTCTATTACTTCAACATAATTTGAGTTTTTACTTTAACCAATTATAATTTAGCATAAGTATTTAAAATACTTTTCATCCTATTCAATAGATGGTTAAGTGTACCAATATATGCAGGCGTTTTTAAGGAAATGATTATTATTTAAAGAAAATTACAGGCATACCCTTAAATATGCCCATTAAAGTTATGAACATTCAACTTTATAAGGCATTTGATTTAAAACCCTCACTTTAGCTTGTGAGATATTTCTTTATAAGGAATGACTTGGATTTTTCCTTCCAGAGCTCCCTGAAGAGAGCCACCATGTGGTCATCTTTGTAGTTGTGTATTTGGTACATCTAGTCTAGTGTTACATTTTCTTTGTAGCTTTTGATTTGAGAGTTTATGGCAGTGATAGTCAAGTGCATCATGCTGTGAGGTCAACTTGTTTGGTGAGATATCACTTGAATTGTTTAACTTGTCATTTCCTTCTGTCTGTTTATTTATTTATTTATTTATTTATTTATTTTTGCATTGAAGTTTGAATTACATAAACAAACACTTTAATGTTTTGGTTTGATTCTTAAGCTATAAAATAATGAGGTCATGTAAGCAGTCACATTATAAAATAAAGGAAAACTGTGTTAACTAATTTTAATTATTGACATGATCATCTCTGTTTTAAAGAACTGTGATATGATTTAAGCATCCATGAATATAAATTTGGGAGTTTGGAAATGCATAAAAAGTTTCCCCATTGGCATCAATGGTATTAGGTTGAGAAATTCTCTTTTTGAGAGATTTTTCAGGAAACACTATTTTCACGGGCAGGAAAAACTATACTATCAATGGTTTTTCTAGGTTTATGCTAACTAGACAATTTGAAAATCTTCTGAACTAGTGAGTTTAGGATGAATGGAGAAAACATTGCTCTTTCACTGATTGTTAGTAACTTGGAACATAGTAGCTTTGTCATTTCTCATGGAATTCAGGAGTGAGTAGAATGACACATTATGTTCATGGGTCTTAATAAGTGAAGTACTCTTTACATCCTAAATCTGGAGTAGCAATGTCTACTAGTAACATACATGTTGCAACCTTGCCGTCATCCCTCCTCAACTGGGATTCTGGAAGAGAATTAAACTCTAAAGCCCTAGGGGGATTTTATTTTTATGAAGTGAATGAATTCTTTTATGCATCTGGAATAGTACTATCTATTTTATTTGGAAGAACTGAAAACAGTCACACATACCATTTTCTTTAGGGATTAATTCTTTTTATGGAACCCCAATTGACTATTTTATAGTGAGATTGATTTTCCCAGCAATATATATATATAAATATCCAAAACTATCCAGAATAGGAGAATATATATATATATATTCAGTTGCAGCTTTGATATTATGGAATTCATTAATTCACCCAACAACTATTAACTGCTATATGCCAGCCCCTGTGCCAGTCTCTGAAAATGTAGTGGTGAGCAAAAATAGACATGGCCTCTGCTCTCAAGGAGATTGTCATCTGATGGGAGAGACAGTCCATAATCAAGTAATCACTTTAGTGACTATGTAATTAAAACCTGAGAAAGTGCGCTGAAGGAAAAGAATGGGCTTCTCTGAGAGCTCTGTCAAAGGAATATAAGTCCTACTGGAATTGTTGGCCAAACGTGGTGACAAGGGTGTAGAAGCCAGTGGACTGAAAACATAGGGCTTTAGATACATTGTTGACAAAAACCTTCTGATGAGAGGTGAGAAAGGAGGGAGATGGAGTTTCTAAGCAACAGGTAGAGACTAAGACAATACCAAAGTGCAGTCCATACTTAAGTATATTACACTTAACGGTCACTGCTTTTCTTAAAACTGTAGCATGGGATTGTAATATGTAAAACTACTGAGAAAAATAATAAATCTGGAAAAGACATCCAGAAGGTCTGTTTTCCTGGTATCGTACATAATGGTCTTAAAGTTTGGAAAAATACTGGGAATATAATGTTGTTTTTTAACTTGTGAGTTCATGGTTTTAGCAAATGTGTTTCCCAAAATATACCTTTGTTGTCAACCTCTCTATAAATTGGAGAGCTGTTTTACTTATCTGTATTCTTTTGAGGTCATGACACATAGGATAAGCTGTATGATAAGAAAGGTTATAAAAGAAAGTATCAAATAATTGGAGAAGAGTCATATTTCAAACACATGGTACTCCATATTCAGGAGATGTATGTTCAGGTTTTGTGTTTTTTAAGCCTTTTGATGTTCCATGCAAGTGAACCCTTGGTCTAGAGATTCTTCTCCTCTCCCCCCACACCCTTCACAAACATGTAGTCCTTCCTTTAAGGGTAGGGATACTTTTCTGTCCTTGGTCAAATTTGTTGGACCAAAGAACTGATAGCATGGCTTAGCTGTGCCAAATGTTAACTGTACTTTTATCAAGACCAGAGAATGGTGGAACATTTGTTCCTACTTTTTAGAAGTTGCCTTTTACAATAGTGTTAGGTGACTGAGAATAAGAATAAGATTGTGGGAAAGAGTGAGAGACAAAGTCCATTAAAGGCGTATAAAGAAGTTTGATGTTAAAGAGATTCAAACTCAATTCTGGAATTTAGGAGTCTAGATTCTTGTGATATCCAAAAGAATGGAGGAAGAAATCATGACCCACAGAACAAGTCATAATAGTTTCAGAGTTAAAGGCTGCCTTATGTTGCAAAGAAACATTATTTGGGAACCTGGTTACTTAAAAAAAATTATAATCAAATAAGGTTTAATTTCAATAATGCAAGATGATATTATATAAACAAATTGATTAAAATGAACCTTGAATACTTAATCAGTGATTAAAGATAATTATCATTGTATATAAAATGATATTTTAAAGAGAGAAGTGTTGTTTTCATTTGCATATCAAAATACCATATTCAAATTAAAAGTTGAAAATCACTCTATATACCATACAGAAAAATGCTTACCTGAGACTCTCAATGAAGAAGAATCTATATTTAAACACCCAGTTTCACCATTTAACTTCTGATATAAAATGGTTTCGATCCTATCCCGAAATTTTGCTGCCTTATTTTTAAAGCAGAATATAAACTTCAGCACAGAATGTATTATCACTTTCCCTTTGGCTCTGCTGCAGAACAGAAGCAGACAAATAAATTCAGCTTTTTACTGAGCCTCTATCATTCTTAGCAGAGTCATTGCATACTTTGTTAAGCAGAGCTCCTAGCAACTATTTCAGTTTCTCCCAAGGGCATGGAAATGGCACTTTCTGGACATGGTGAACAGAAAAGACAATGTGATTTAGACTCAGGGGAACTGAATTTGTATTCTAGATTTACTATTTGCCACCTTCTTGATTATAGCAAGCTGTTGGCATTTTCAGTACTTAAATTTCCTCATATCTATAATAGGGATGGAATATTATTTACTGGGTTATTGTAAACACCATATTAGATCATGTATATGGAGGTATTTTGAAAATTTTAGAGTATTGTGTAAAAATTACTTATTAATATAAATGCATCTATGTATTATAAATCCAGTACAGACTCTGTATAAAGGGCCAATAGCTAGTATAAAAGTGAATGTAACAGGTAAGATGTTAGAATCATTAATTCTCATTTTTTTAAAGCGAGGGCAGAATTTTCCAGGGTGGGCCAATTCTCTCTCACCTGTTCGAAATCATGACTGAGTAAAAAATTTATACCAGATTTATTAAATTTATAATTCTGACTTGAAGGTGCAAATACATAAGATAAACAAAGTAAAAATAAATAAATAAACAA
This sequence comes from Myotis brandtii, assembly GCF_000412655.1. NCBI lineage: Eukaryota > Metazoa > Chordata > Mammalia > Chiroptera > Vespertilionidae > Myotis > Myotis brandtii. Next base: position 4,748,367 of record NW_005360676.1, read on the forward strand.
ACCAGAAATTTAAAAAGGGGTAACTACCAGTGACTCTGGGGAATGTCTCTTCCGCTCTGTTCTCTGTTTCTGTGTCTCCTTACCTCTTTAGGTATGTCTCTGAATATGTGCATATGAAAACCTACAACCACCGAAAGCTTTATGAGACTCAAGAAAGATCCTGGCCCTAGGCGGTTTAGCTCAATGAATAGAGAGTTGGCCTAAGGACTGAAGGGTCCCAGGTTTGATTCTGGTCAAGGGCACATGCCCAGGTTGCAGGCTTGATCCCCAATAGGAGGCATGCAGGAGGCAGCTGATCAACGATTCTCACTCATCATTGATGTTTCTCTTTCTCCCTCTCCCTTCCTCTCTGAAATCTACAAAAATATATTAAAAAAAGATCCTGAAAACATCCACTTCCAAACCTTCATAACACTCATGAACAAAAACAGAAACCATGGTCAATATCCATGATTAAAATGGTTATAAAGCCTATTATTTTAACAATTTTTTTCCAGGATAATTCTAAATTAAAGGATTAGCTTATTTTTTATATCACTCCTTATTTATGTTTTAGAGTATGTATGCATATGCTCTTACTTTGAGTGCTATATGTGAATTATTTTTATTTCCTTTATACAGTATTAAGCATTAGTTATTACTTGCCAATTTATTAAGTATACTTTTATGCAGGTACAATGCTATTCTTTTCTTGTCTGATCTATAGAGACAAACACTTTATTTCTAATGCAATAGGCAAGGACATATTGTATTACTTTGTTTATTTTAAAGATTTTTGTCAAACCATAGGTGTCACTTTGACTCTTCATTCTGTGTCAAATAACAATCTAAAATTAAACTAAATGTAGACATATGGATTATTAAGCTGACATCATTAGGGTAAAATGATCCTCTTTTCTAATAAAAAATGAAATAAAAGTTATTTTAATTTTACCTTTTCTTGACTCATAAAATACTCTTTAGTTTTATATGACAAATGCTTATTTTCTTTTACATTCCTGAACTTTCTATTCATTCATTCATTCATTCATACATTGATTCATTTAACAGACATGTATTAATTTAGTTCAGGCAATATGCCCATACATAGTTCTAGGTACTATCTTAGCTCATATAAGACCACAAGATCCCTGCTAGCATGAACTAGAAAGAGAGACAGATAAACAAGAAAACAAAGAAATAAATAATCTTTATGGTAAATTCTATGAAGAAAATAGAGCAATGACTTGAAGGGTAGATATGGGAACATTATATAAATCTTCTTTGAAGTAAAAGCCTCGTAACGAGGACTGAGTCATGCTAAGATTGAGGGAGGAATGTTCCAGAAAGAAGGAACATCAACTGTAAAAACCTTGCCCAAAGTAGCCTTAACATTCCCCTCATTTTATTAAATGTCTGACAGACTTCTTTTTGACTCTAGGCCCCTGATAGCCCTGTTTTTAGATCACTTACTCTAGAAAACTTGTAAATGTAAATTCTTTCTCTGCTCCTTGGAGTGAGTTATAAGTAAATTTTTCAAAAGGCTCTTGCAGTTTAACCCAGAAATGTATTTCTCAAGCCCCGGAAAGCCATCTATGGTTTCTCAGGTCTAGTAACCATCAAAGATGGTAGCCTCTCTATCTCTCAGTTTCAGGGGGAAGGTGAAAGCCTAACCTGGATGGGCACCTTACTCCAAGTTGTCAAACCACCTCCTGTCATGAAGACATGAGTTTAGTTTTCTTTGGGCAAAGCCAATGATGCAATTTTGCATGTTTATTAGAAGAATAATAGCAGGTCAGTAGTGTGAGTATAAAGTTATGGGTGAAGTCAAGGGTATGAGATGAGGTCAGAGAGAGGCAGGGCCAGGTCAGGTAGGGTCATGTGGACTATATTAGGAGTTTGGAAATCGTAGGAAATGATCAGATGATATTAAGTAGGGGGATTATATGCTTTTCCAATTCACTTTGACTGCAGTGTGGGGAATGGATTGTAGTGGAGCAAGAGTGAAAGCTGAAGATTACACAAGTTGATGCAATAATCTAGATATACCTGCTTGGGCTCAACCTACAGCTCTAGTATTTATTAAATGTGTGACCTTGGCAAGTCACTTAGCCTTCCTTTACTTCAGTTTCCTCATCTATAGAATGGAAACTTATATATAAAACCACACAGGGTTATTATCAGGTTAAATGGGTTAATATATAAAAAGTTCCAGGGGAAAGGGTCACTGGTTAAGTGTGCTAGTTTTAAGGAGAGGTAGATTCCAAAGCATATTAACATTTCTATTTCTGTTTGTAGTTATTATTCTTTTCCTATCTCTTGCAGGTTATCTGTTCCTTCCCAGTATTTGGATAAAACATCTTCACTGCTAGAAAACAGCTGTAGACTTGGATTTTTAGAGGGGCAGGAGGGTAAGGTAAAAGAATGAAGCTTGTTGGGTGTAAATACATGTGCATACATCATGGCAAACCACGCAGCCTCAGTTTTGGTGTACTATTACCATGTGGGAATGTGGGCTGTGTTGTTAGATCTTTTGATTTTTCAACATTCTAAAAATTCTTTTTTTTTATGTGAAATTTTCTAACTTTTACATTTGGGATTTACCCCATTAGCTACTAGTTTATGACTCCTGGGTCAGGCATTCTGTACATGGCTCTCTTACCTTACCCATTCTTTCCTTAGCTTGAAATAATCTCCTGATTATAAATGTACTTTTTTATTTTGGGCCTTATATTTAAAACACACACACACCCATTTAATCTCTACTTGAAACTTACAATAATCTGGAACTCCTGATTCTGGTTCAATAATTTCTCAATAGACCTTGAATACCTTTTATTTTTCACATTTGAAAATGCTAGTTGTTTTGAAGCCCCGAATTCAAATTTGTTTGAACCCTTTAATTGTATACCAAGCAAAGATATTCTGCTGAGTATGAGATAAGAAACAGAAGGACAGAACTTTTTTTTCTTAGCGCCTCTCATGCTATTTTATATACCTTACTTGGACAACATGGGATTTGACATACTGTCTTCTCAGTTTTGATCCATGAAATGTTTCATTTATCTGTTAAAAAGTAAAATGCATAATGATTATGTTTTATTTTTTATTTTAAGTTTTCATTGTGAAGAACTTCAAACATACATGAAAGCAGATAGAATAGTGTAAAAAAACCCATGTACCCATCATTCAGCTTTATCAGTTATTAATAAATGGTCAAACCAGTTTCATTTTACTACTACCTACATCCCAGGAATTAACTAATTCTTTAATATCATCAAATACATAGTATTAAAATTTCCCCAGATCATGACTCATTTAGGAAAAAGATGCAATGTGTTAAATATATATCTTTTTGAAAATTATCTTCATATTGGCTCAGTTCATTCACAAATGTCTTTAAATAAAAAGAATTATGTGGCACAGTTGAATAAATATATTTGTTCCTAACTGTAGCATGATACATCAGAATATTCATTTTGGAGAGGTGAATTCAAAAGACCAACTAATAGATTTTATCTTCTATGTTCAGCCTTTCATTGAGTATCAATGTCATAAAACTTGACAGAAATGTCCCCAGAAGGAGATGTTTTATTCTTTCTTTTCTTTCCTTTTTTTTTCCAATGGCAGCCTTCGTTCATGATTGGACTGCAAACCATTTTTGCCTGATGTTTAAATAACATGCTACTGATGGGTTCAAAATGGGATATGTAGAAGTCTCTCAGAGAAATTTTATGAATCATTTTCTCAGGTGCTCCTATCTCAGCCTGATGGATGATTTCCCACTGTAGGACCCTTACAGAGCACCAGACAACAAATTGCACTGCCTATGACTTTTACTTTTGCAAAGACTGGCCTTCAAAAACTGACTCAATATTGGAATTGCAGCGATTGAAATTACATTTTCCTCATGCTCCAAAGCAATTGGAATGTGTTCATGTATTCAATAAATATAAATATATGTTGAAATAAAACTATGAACTAATCAGATAGATCCATTCTTTTTTAGAGATTCAAAAGAGAACATAGATAACAAGCAGACCAAGGAGTAAATATGATAATCTGAGATAGTATTAGGTGATATAAAAATATAAACTAAAGTAAATAATGGAGTCATGGGAATGATCAAGTCAGGCCTCTTTGAAGTGGTATTTGAGTGAAACCTGAAAGATGAAAAGTTGACAGTCAAGGGGAGAAGAGTATTCTGGATGGAGGAAAGTGCAGTTCCTAGGGAAAAATGAGATTGGTATAATTGAGGGATAGAAGCAAACTTGTTGTGACTCTAGTAAAGTGAGTAAGGGAGAGAGTATATAAATTGAGGTTGTCTGCGTAGGTAGGGACAAGATTATAGAGAACCTTGTTGGCCATGATAAGGGTTTTGGATGTAATTCATAAAATATAGCGAATGGAAGAATCTTGACAAGAAGATAGCTAAATTATGTCATATTTCTCTTCTACTTCCATTTTAATATACCTGCCTTTCCTGGTGTTGAGTGGGTTTGGGCTTAATGGGAATCCTGGGAGCAGGGAGGTGATGAGGAACCTTCTTTTCCATGGGCCAAGAAGAACCTAGAGAACAACCTGAGAACCCTGTGCAAAGATAGAATCACACAGGCCCTGGGAAGAGATTGGCTAACTGAGATGCATGGATGCCCAGGGATTAAGGTGACACTGGACCATGTGAGTGGGTTTTCACTGCCTCTAAGAAGAAACTGCAAAACTGAAGATTCCTTGCTCCTGAGACTAAGCTAGTATGGTGGGCAGAAAATGGGGAGCTGGAAGACTTCCTTCTGGGCTTTGGTATGAAGCATGCCTGCTGCCCAACCTTCAGCCTATAGGATGTAAGAAAATCTCATTTCCCAACTTGTAGGACTATCTCTAATAACAAAACAGTGGCCCCAATAAGCCAACAGGAAAAATGGTAATGCAAATAAAGGAGTCTAGCTGCCAGAAAAAGGAAATAAAACAGATTAGGTGATCATCAAAATAAAATAATGGGTGTAAAAACCCCCACTTAGGATATGATTCCAGAAGTGGCTATAAATAATAGGAGTATAAAATGAGAAAAAAAGAGGGGTGGATGACATATAATAATAATAATAAATAGTGGGAGGAAATGGTTCTGAATTAAATAAAGATAAAAACCTGTAGATTCAAAGGAATAGACTTATTTCAGGCATGTTTGATGCATCTGGGAAATATTCTTGAATTTTAGATATAAAGAAAAATTTTGACAAATTTCTATTTAGGAAAAAATATATATTAATAGAAAAATAGAATCAGAAATTTCATTTATAACATTTGAAGTTGGAAGGAATGAGAATAGACAAAAATGTCATGAAAGAATCTATTAAGTTGCATTAACAAACAAAATCTAGTTATCTATTATTTAAAAGCATCATACTCGTAAGTAAAGGGATGAAATACTGTTCAAAATAAAGGTATGGGAAAGAAATACTATGCAATTACTGTGTAGTCCAATACAAAATCCAAAAATAGATCCTGGAATATATGAGGATTTAGGACTTAACAAGAGCGGCATTTTTAAATCATTGGGATAAACTAGATTATTTAATAAGTAGTGCCAGATCAACTAGCTATCTATAGCTAAAATAAAATAAAGTTGGCCCCCTACCTTATATTAAAACTATTTCCATGTAGATTAAAACTTAAAAGTAGGGGAAAAGATTCTCTAGGAAACTGAATACACTTCTCTTATGGGTTGTGGAAAACTTTTGAATCAAGACAGAAACTTACTTTCTGAAAGAGCTGACTGTCCTAATCTAGAACTAAAATAGTGGTAAGAAACATTGTGAATTTATGAATTATTAAATTCCAAGTTGGAAGGTGATTACTAGGATTCTGGTATTTCTAGGAGCACAGCAGTTAAAAAGACAATGCACAGAAAAACATTTTAACTTACCAAAGACACTATCCTTTTATTTAGGTCCATATATTCTTGTGAATATGGTTTTTCAAACTTTCTGTCATAGTCAACATTATTGACTTTAAAGCTGATGTGATAATAGCAAGATGTTTTCCCTGAGGAGAAAAAAGAAAAAATAGTTCTGACTTTGATCATTGTGTAACTACATTTATTTTAAAAATTATTTTATTTTATTTTTTCCATCATCATTTAACCTCTCTATGCCCTCTTCCACCTTCCCCCCTCCCACAATCACCATACTGTTGTCCATGTCCATGAGTTCTTTCTCTCTTTTTTTCTCAATCCCTCCACCCCTCCCCCTCCTATACCCTCTCCTTAACCAGAGCTGTCTGGCTGCTCCCTATCTATGAATCTTTCTCTATTTTGCTTGGTAGTTTGTTCATTAAATTCCACGTGAGTTCAATCATATGGTACTTGTCTTTCTATGATTGGCTATTTCACTTAGCATAGTTCATTATGTAACTGCTTTTATTCTTTTTAAAAAATATATATTTTATTGATTTTTTACAGAGAGGAAGGGAGAGGGATAGAGAGTTAGAAAGATCTATGAGAGGGAAACATCGATCAGCTGCCTCCTGCACACTCCCTATTGGGGATGTGCCCGCAACCAAGGTACATGCCCTTGACCGGAATTGAACCTGGGACCCTTGGGTCCGCAGGCCAACGCTCTATCCACTGAGCCAAACCGGTTAGGGCACTGCTTTTATTCTTAAGAAATAACATATGAAATATAATACTCTGATAAAATTTCAGGTAACTTGACATTTAAATAATCTTGATTCCTAGTGACTGTTGAAATAACTTTGACAGAGGAATGTTTATTACATTATAACTTCACCCAAGAATGTTATCAGAATTTTTAAGGTAAAATTTCAATGTGCCAGCTTTCAAGTTTGGGCAATCTGAAGACAGATGTGTAACTATGAAATGAAATTATATTAAAGTATAGATAATTTTTAGTTTTTGTGATCATCACAGATTACATTTTGGAAAATCAGTGGAGTCTCAGGTTTAATAATTTATGAAGTACCTAAGAAATGAAAATAAATAAAGAGGAAAGTAAAATGAGGGATGACTTGTAAGTACTGCAAATTGAGTAAACAGAACAAAGAAATCAAACTTACAACTTTCAGAAAGTAAAGCAAACCATAAAGCTGACGGTTAGACTGCCAGCTTTACTATTTTATTTATTTATTTTTTAGAAAGTTCGTTATAAAACAATTTATTGCACCTGGCAGGCATGGCTCAGTGGCTGAGCATCAACCTATGAACTAGGTTTGATTCGTGGTCAGGGCATATGCCCAGGTTGCGGGCTTGATCCCCAGTGTGGGGAGTGCAGGAGGCAGCCAATCAATGATTCTCTCTCATCATTGATGCCTCTCCCTTTTCTGAAATAAATAAAAATATATTTAAAAATAAAATAAAATAATTTATTGCAAAACTATTGAGTAATTATTTTCTTTTTATTAAATTTATTGGAGTGACATTGGTTAATAAGAATATATAGGTTTCAAGTGTACATTTCTATGATACATAATATTCATATTGCACTATTACCCACTACCCAAAGTCAAAGAATCTTCCTTCACCATCACTGTATATTTGACCCCCTTTACCCTCTACTACCCTCCATCCCCCCTCCCTCTGGTAACCACCATACTGTTGTCTGTGTCTATGAGTTTTTGTTTGTTTTTCTTATTTGTTCATCTCTTGCTTTCAGTTTAATATCCTACATATGAGTGAAATCATATGATTTTTAACTTTTTCTGTCTGACTTGTTTTGCTTGACATGATATTCTCAAGGTCCATACATGTTGTTGCAAATGGCAGTATTTCATCTTATGGCTGAATAGTATCCCATTGTGTATAGTGGGTAAGCTAAAGTAGGTTTACAGTTATGAGTACATAAAACATAGATGTGTTATTATTTATTAATTATTGTATTATTTTCCATACAAACAACTGAAAAGCCACGTTTGCCCCACCCTGTATGTACCACATTTTCATACAATCATCTATCAAAGGACACTGGTTATTTCCATGTCTTGGCTACCTTGAATAATGCTGCAATGAACATAGGGGTGCATATGTCTTTGTGAATAAATGTTTTGAAATTTTTGGGGTAGATATACAAAGAGGGGTTACTGGGTTATATGGTAACTCTATGCTTAATCTTTTAAAGATCCTCCACACTGTTCTCCATAGTAGCTGTACCAATTTACATTCCCACCAGTGGCGAATGAGGGTTCCTTTTTCTCCTCAACCGCTCCAATCTTTGTTACTATTTGTTTTGTTGATAATAGTCTTTCTAATAAGTGTGAGGTGGTACCTCATTGTAGCTTTGATTTGAACATCTTTTATATATCTGTTGGTTGTTTGTATGTCTTCTTGGTAGAGGTATCTGTTCATATGCTCTGCCCAATTTTTAGTTGGATTGTTTGTTTAGTGTTGTTTTATGAGTTCTTTATATATTTTGGATATTAAGCCCTCGTCAGAACTGTTGTTTGCAAATATCATCTCCCATTTAGTTGGTTGCCTTTTTGTTTTGTTGTTGGTTTCTTTTTATGTGCCAAAGCTTTTTAGTTTGATATAGTCTCATTAATTTATTTTTGTCTTTACTTCCCTTGCCTTTGGGGTCAAATTCATAAAATGTTCTCTATAACCAACATTCATAAGTTTAGTACCTATGTTTTCTTCTATGTAATTTATTGTTTCAGATCTTATATTTAGGTATTTGATTCATTTTAAATTATTTTTTGTACATGGGGACAAACAGCTGTCTAGTTTCATTCTTTTGCATGTGGTTTTCCAGTTTTCCCAGCACCATTTATTGAAGACACTTTCTTTTCTCTATTTCATATTTTAGGCTTCTTTGTCAAAAATTATTTGCCCATATACATCTGGGTTTATTTCTGGACTCTAAGTAGTTCTGTTCCATTGTTCTGTGTTTCTGCCAATACCATGCTTTTTTGATTATCATCACTTTGTATTATAATTTGAATCCAGGGAATGTGATACCTCTGCCTTCATTCTTTTTTCTCAGGATTGCTTTTGTATTTAGACTGTACTATTTTAGTACATCAAATAAGATAGAAATCCAAACTCTTTTGTAACCATGCTCAGGTGCCATTGTGCCCCACTACTTAACAGACTGGGGGGTAGGGGAGAGGAGAGAGGAGAGAGAGAGAGAGAAGACAGAAGAGAGAAAGAGACGGAGAAATAAAAGCATTTTGTAACACTGAGAAGATCCTTCATGTTAGTGAAGTTAATTATTTGGAGAAAATCTTTCCTGCACACTCACAAATAAAGAAATGCAAAGTAAAACAAGACAGAGTTTTTTCTTGAATTAAATTGTTAGAGATGAGAAAGACAACAAACCCAGGCTGGGTTAGCTATACTTAGACAAAATATACTTTAAGCTAAAAAACAGTAGCAAAGAAAAAGATAGATAAACTCTGAGAAATATACACCCTTCCAAGACTGAATCATCAATAAATAGAAAATCTGAACAGATAAATAATGAGTAAGGAGATTGAAACAGTAATAAAAAAACCTCCCAATACAGAAAAGCCTGGGAACACGTGGTCTCACTGATGAATTCTACCAAACATGTAAAGAAGATTTAATATCAGTCTTTCTCAAAATTGGCTAAAAAGAGAAAAGGAGGGAATACTTCTAAACTTATTTTATGAGGCCAGCATTACCCTAATACCAAAGCTGATAAGAACACAAGAAAACTACAAATATCTTTGATGAGTATAGGTGCAAAAATCCTCACCAAAATACTAGCTAGCTGAATTGAACAATATATTAAAAGGATTATACATGTTGATCAAGTGAGATTTACCAATCAATAAATGTGATAATTTCTTGTGGGAATGTAGGAATTTTTTTTTATAAAGAAGTCCTTATCCTTGAAAAGGTTAGGAATGAGTGGATGAAAGAAAGTAATAAGCACAGGACACAGAGGAGTTGGCACAAAGAGCCATTTTAAGAAAACATCAAATCTGTGGATCCCATACTTTTTTTTCAATTTTATGAGCATTAAGCTAAGTGAAATAAGCCAGTCAGTAAAAGAAAAATATATAGAAAAAATTTTACTGTTTCTTTTTTTTCATCCCTCATTAATGGAAAATACTTGACTTTTTTAGAGAGAATTTTATGAAAAGAAATCATTGTATATAGAGAATTATTATAGGCTTTGGGATAAGAAATCTAGCTTAGAAATCTAGGTTGTAGGCTTTTATATTTATTTGTTAACTCATTGATTATCTCTTCAAAACTTATTAATTCAACAATGAATGAATGAATGAATGAATGTACTCCGAGCACCTAAATCTTTACCAGGAATTAAAAAAAAAAAAAAGATCATACCACATCTCTGGATTCAGAATGCCCTAAGCCAAAAGTCGCTACAGAACGAAGACTGCAGTAAATGTTATTAACCATAAGAAATTATCTCTGTCAAATAGTCTTATCTGATTCCTTTCCTTCTCCTATTCTCAAAGTTCCTAACTTTCCAATAATGAGAAATTAAATTCATGTGACTGGAAAGCCAGATATCATGAGTACTTACCATAAGTGACGAAATGAATAATGAGTCCGAAGATTACTACAGCAATCACAATAATTATGATACCCAGGGTAATCTTTCCACACCTTGTGAGTTTCACTTTTGTGTTTGACTCTGTTCTTCTGAGCAAAAAGAACAGGAAAGCAAGTGTTAATACGAGTAAGATATAGAACTATCAGAAATAAATATGAATTTTCTGTTAAGTATAAAAGTATATTATTTTTCAATAACTATGGATTCAGTAGACTGCTGAGCTTGGAAAACAAAGTGTAGAATTAGTGAATATAATATTTGGCCTGCTTATTTTTGAGGACATACGAATAATAATGGTAATACTAAAATCAGAATTCATTCATTCAGCAAATGTTTTTAGATATCCTATTATGTGGTAAGCAGAGTTGTAGGAAAAAAGGCCTCTTTCTTATGGAGCTCACATTTTACTGAGGGAAGCTAGACAACAAATACCATAATTAATAAAATTCATAACTGGTAAAACAATATTAAGCTCTGTAGGAAAAAAATATAGTTCTAGGTAAAGAAAATATGAAATGTGACAGCATGTGTAAGATGGTGTTGGTGTCAGGATGTGATATTAAATAGAATAGTCAGGTTAGGCCTATTAAAAAGGTAAAATCTAAGCAGACTTGAAACATGTGAGGGGGTTAGCAATACAGATTTCTGGAATGTTCCATGCAGAGGGAACAACTTGACAAACGGTCTTTAGGAGGGTCATGCCTGGTATGTTAGGAGAGCAGTGTGGCTGTAGCAGTGAATGAAGGGAAGAGTGGTAAGAGACTAAGTCTGAAAGGTACTAAGGCTCAGATCATGTAGGGCCTTGTTCATCATTGTAATTATATTGGCCTTTTCTCTGAGTGAAATGGGAGTATTGGAGGTCTTTGGAGAGAAGACTATGATGATTTAGCCTAATTTCTTAATGGGATCCCTCTGACTTCTTTGTGGAGAGTAAATTATAGAGAATAAGCATGGAAGCAGAGCAACAATATAGGAAATGATTATAATAATCTAAGCACAAAATGATGTTGGCTTGAACCAGGGTGGGAGAGGCAGAGGAACTTAAAAGAGGCTGAAGTTTGGGAACATTTTGAGTATAGTGTTGATAGGAATTCATGTAATTTTTTCAAGGAATTGGTCCGTTTTGTCTGAGTTGTCAAATGTATGTATATAGAGTTGGTAGTATTCCCTTTTTATCCTTTTGATGTCTATGGGTATCTATAGAAAGATTCTGTTCAATTTCTAATATTGGTAATTTTTAATCTATTTACTTTGTTAGTCTTCCTAGAGAGTAGCTAATTTTATTGATTTCTTTCTAAGAACCATTGCTGTGTTTTATTGTTTTTTTCAACTGTTTTTCTGTTTTCATTTCATTAATTTCTACTCTTCATTATTTCTTTTCTTCTGCTTGCTGGGGGTTTATTTTGCTATTCTTTTTCTGGGTTTTTGCAGTGGGAACTTAGATTATTTATTTGATACTTTTCCTCCTTTCTTATGCATGTTTTTAATGCCGTACTTTCCATCTCAGCACTGTTTTAGCTGTGTCTCAGAAATTTGATGTTTTATTTTCATTTTTATGTAGCTTAATGTATTTTTAATATTTCTGTTAGCATTCCTCTTTAACCTATAGATTATTTAGAAATGTGTTTAGTTTCCAAGAGTTTTGAGGTATTCCTGTTAACTTGTAAAATTTGATTTCTAGTTTGATTCTATTGCAAGTGAAAAATGTATTATATATGATTTGAATTATTATTATTTTTTATGGCACTGCATATGACCTAGCATGGCTATGTTCCATGGATTCTTAAAAAAGAATGTGTTCTACTGTTGTTGGGTGAGGCTTTCTATAAATGTTGATTAGATATTGTGTTTGATGGTGTTATTGAGTTATTCTATATCTGTTGTTTTTCTCTGTAGTTGTTTAACACTTATTGAAGAGGTCATTAAAGTCTACAAATGTAATTTTGAATTTTTAAATCTTTTTCAATTCTTTTTTATTTTTACCTCACATGTTTTGCTGAGCTATTGTTTGGTACATATACTTCTTAAGTTGTTATATCTTCTTGGTGCATTGACTTTTTGATCATTATACAATTTCCCTCTCTGTCTGGTAATTTTCTTTGCACTGATCTACTTCTTTCTCTGATATTAATATAGCCAGTCCTGCTTTCCTTTGAATAATGCTGCTTGACTGGTCTTTTCCCATCCTTAATATTTTAGGGTTCAAGTCAGCCTTGCTTTTTAAAATTTATTGACTTTTAGAGAGGGAGGGAGAAATATTGATGTCAGAATGAATATCCTTTGGCTGCCTCCTGCACACCCTTTACTGCTGCAAACCCGGACATGTGCCCTAACGGGAATCAACTGGCAACCCCCGGATGCAATGATGACGCCCAATCAACTGAGCTGCATTAGCCAGTGCTCAAGTCAGCCTATTTAATGCCTTAATCAAAACAGCCTTCAGAAGCTCTGGGGTCTTATTCAGCATTATTCACACACTCATAGGTGTTGTTGTTTTAATAAGCATTAATGGAAGCAACAGAGTAAGAAAATAACAATAATAAAAACTTTTAGAATAAATTACCATATTATTTATGAATTGGGCAACAACTTAATTCCAATGTATTTATATTTCTACAATGTTAAATAATGTTTTTCTTTGGCATAAACTAGAAATTTCTCTTTAGAAGTTAAGTAATTTATTGTGTTCGTGTTTATTGAACATTTTCTATGTGCACGGTATTGGTTTAGGCAAGGGGTTTATAATGATGAGCAAGGTTACTAATGTTAAATGTGAAAACTGTAAAATGAATTTTGTTTTATATACTACAGTGAATATTGTATTTGCAAGGACTTCCATAACAAAGTACAATAGACTGAGAGACTTCAACAATGGAAATTTATTTTGTCACAATTTTGGAACTGGAAGCCTGAGATCAAGGGGTTGGCAGGATTGTTTTCTTCTGAAGCCATTCTCCTGGGCTTACAGATGACTGTTGTCTCCCTGTATCTTTACATGGAGATTCCTCTACATATCTGTGTCCTAATTTACTCTTCTTATAAAGACATCAGTCATATTTGATTAGGGCTCAGTCTAATAATTCATAACTTAATTCCCTCTCTCAGGACCTTATCTCTAAATCCTACAGTCATTTTGAGGTATGAGGGATTAGGGCTTCAACATAAGAATTTTGAAGAATAAAAATTCAGCCCATTATATAAATTCTTAATATTTATATTTTATTTTGTATATTTCATATACC
>NW_005360676.1:4762272-4779249 GCF_000412655.1 Myotis brandtii
TTATATATTGTTATGTTAATGTATATATGTAAACATATATAATCAACAATTACAATGACAGTACTAAATACTTATCAGTTTGAAACACCTATATTAATTTGATTTTTGTTTGCAAACCGAATTAAATATATTTTAGGAAATTTATTTTTTAGTTAGTTAGCAAGTACTCCTTAAATAGGAGTTATTTCATGAACAGATAATATTAACTAGATTCCAATGCAGGTGAAATTTCCAACTCCAAATCTTTTTTAGAAATTCCATTTTATTTTAAGAAACTTTGACAATTTAAATATATTTTGTTTAAATTGTGTTTATACATGCTCTGCACATAAATGAATATCTTAATGTTTCTATAGAAACACAATGCCCATGAACTTTTTGGATCTATAATAAAATAAAATTTTAAAAATACTAAAAGACATCTAACTCTGCAAAAATTTAGAGGAAAACACTTTTCCCTAAGTTGATCAACTCACCTACTGAATGTAAAATAGTGTTTACATTTTTTGGAAAGATAAATGAATAAATAATATAATAAAACCTTGGTAACTTAGTTTCCTATAGATGAATATGTTACCCTAAAGGAACCTTTTCTATACTCAAAGGTATATGTCTGTATATTTTACTCAACACAGTTTGCCAAGGGATAAGCTTCAAAAAAATGTTATAAATGGAGTGTAAAACTTGATGTAGCAAATATTTGGAGTATATTTTCTTATTCTTCTCAACCATGTGCTTCTAGAATAAATAATATAAAAATGCTGTGTTTGTATATTAAAAGTTGAATATTGGAAATTTCACACATATAAACTTCATTTATTGTCCCTCCTTCTTATTTGTCTATAAGGTGATGGAACAGTGATTCTTGTATACCAGAATTTGTTTACTAAGGAGTATTGTTGACTTCAAACCTCCCTCCAATATATAGCTCCTAGAATGGGATATGCATAGCTTCTTGGAAATGGAAGGAACTTTGCAGATCACCATTCTGGTGTCCTAATTTTAAAGAAGGGTAAGTGTAAAACAATATTTTCTGTTTAGGCCATTTCAAATCTAAGGAAGATATGGTAGGGATTCTAGGTGGGTATTTCTCCTCTGGTCATTATTAGTATGTTTAGGTTTTGGGTGAGAGTTCCTGATCTCCAGAAGGAAAATTAAATCATATAGGCCACTCTATCTTGCAACTCTCACTTACCTTACAGACTAAATCAAAGATCACCACAGTAACTTACATCTTAATTCATAAATGTAAAATTATGGTAATAAGTAAAAATTAATTTTAAAGGCAGGTGAACTAAGTATTTCTGTCATTGTCACCTGAGTTTTCTAAAATATAGATATTCTTCTTATTTGCAAAGGGTTTAATTAATCTGCAGTTTGTGTGTGTGTGTGTGTGTGTGTGTGTGTATTTGCAATTCAAAAGAAAAATTAAACTTTGTCACCATTTAGATTATTTTCTTTAAAATGTTCTCTAAACACAATGTCAGACATAAATTCTACTTTTCTCAACGTGTTATGATGTGGAATGTTGGTGGAGAAATATTATTCAACCAAAATTGGGTCTTGGAATGGAGTTAATTTGAGGAATAGAAAAACTTGTTTTAATTTCAGCAACTTGCCTTAATTTTCCACAGTGTTATATTTTTTTGCCAAATATATCCTGAAGTCATTAGATATAATAATGATAAGAGGATATCAAGGATTATATAGGAATTTAAGAAACAGTAGCAAGTTGTACTTAAAAATTATTAATTCCTTCAAAGGATGAAACCAGGGTCTGATTTCTTATATATTGTTTATGGAGCAAAAGGAGCATAGCAAGTTAGCATGAAGGGCATAGAACATATTACTTGGAAACCAAGATTAAATACTTTTTCTAGCCTTTTTGTTAATTAAATAAAAGGATTAACTAACTGATGGGAAAGATATCAGAGGTTCTCTTATAGCTGCTTAAGCTAAGTATTAATGTATAAAATGACTGATTATTCAACAAGTTTATTGGGAAATTACATTCTGCTCAATATTATACTCTTTACCTAGAGGCTAGCTGTCGGCAAGATATCAAAATCAGAAAAGTCGTCTAAAATTTTTATTAAAAATATGGGTCAGGCTCAAAGGGTTTATCAAGGCATGCATTTTGCTGGAGTCTAGGAAAGACTAATGAGTATGTGAATATTTATATTGTGAGTTAGTTTGATTACATTAAGAATGATCACAAAAATTATTTGCACTTCTTTGTGTGCTATGGAACCATCAACACACTTCTTTGATCTTCAGGCCAATCGCTATCTGGGCACATGGCACTGTTGATGGGAAGGAATAAAGTCCTCTCTTCTTGTTGCTGTTCCTGTTTCCAACTACAATGTTAAATTATACTGCTAACACTGTATAGCAATGAAGCATTTCACTGTTTCAGTAATTAAAAATTAAGACCTAAGCCTTGTCTTCCACTTCCTACAGGTAAAATAGCATATTATGAACACAAATAAAGCCTCTAATTACAACATACAGCACTAGAAATAGAGAGATGTAACCATCCTGTATTCTTTACATTGTCTAAGTGAAATTATCTTTTTAAAAGTAAAATCCCCCAATTTTACTTCAGCAATTCCAGCAACTATACCTATACTTTTCAGGAATGGTCTACTTGTGATGGAAAGATTTTTCACAATAATTCACAAGCAAACAGATTCTAATAATTACAGTTTTTCAATCTTATTCATTCTTGTTTTTCCTTTGTGATTTACATTGCTTTTATTTCCATAAAAAGTTGAGAGAATAACCTTGTTTTTAAGATCTTTAAAATACTAATGAAGCTACTTTAATTTGGTCCCTTCAGAAAGTAGGGCCAAGGAGCAAAGGCAGGCCATCCTGCACCCACCGCCTACCCACTTAAGCTCACCTTTTCTTTAGTGGCATCCATGCCTGCTTCCTCTGCGGAGGTTGCTCCTTCGCCATCTTCTCCCTGAGTGCTACGCAGCACAGTCATTCTCCATCTATTTAGCTTATGAGATCCTGTGCCTTTTATGTGTTTTATGATAGTAGTATAATGATAATATTTAGCAGTCATACAACTTTTCATCTTCAAAGTGCTTTCTGAACATTTGCTAATTAATTTTACATTAGTAAAACATGAGCTGTATAGGTGCTGCCCCATAAATAATAAATAATCACATGACCCAAGTGGAGGCAAAATTTAAAACTCTCAGTTGCTGTGAGTGACCAAAACAATAGGGTCCCCAGGTTTGAAAAGAGCCTTTACTCACCCAGCTTTTGCATTTTGTGAATTTGGAGGCAAGCAGCTGCTCTTTTTCCTCCTTTGAATCCACTTCCAAAATTTTTGGCAGTTTCGTTATTGCTTTTTGGTGGAAGGCCAATGGCTGTCCAAGCTCTAACCCTCCATTAGAATCTGAATGCTCTCCAACTCATAACACTCTTGACTCTTTCAACCCATATATCATCCTTTGATGAATTCCTTCCTGAAATTTTTACAGTGATCCTAATACTAGTGCCCATTAAAGAATTTTTTATTCCCTGAAATCCAAAGGGTGTTGATTTTTAACTTAAAAAAAAGATTTAACAACTAGTTTTTCAAAGTTTTGGATAGCATTATGTTTCTTGGCAGCCAATTTAGATATTGGTGTGGAAACTAGATAGGACACATTCTAATATTTAGCCACCTGGAAGTAACAACTTTAAGTTTCCTTTTAAATTCCATTCTTTTCTGTTTGAAAGTTAGATATATTTTATGTCTAACATTTATGATAATGTATACTACAATACTTAAAAAAACTAAAAGTATAGTTAACCCTTGAACAACAGTGATAGCATTGAACCCCCCTTACCCTGTCCAAAAATCCACATATAACTTTTCACTCCCCCAAAATTTACTGTTGGCCTTTTGCATTACAGATTCAACCAACCTTGGGTTGAAAATAGTGTAGTTGACCCTTGAACAACAGGGTTTGAACTGTGCAGTTTCAAATATACATGGACCTTTTTTGATAAATATAGTTGGCCCTTTGTATCTGCAGATTTGGTGACCATAGATTCAACTGTGATTTCCCAACTGTGGTTGATTAAATCTACAGATGCAAAGTCTGACTGTAGTTAAGTTTTTGGGGAGTCAAAAGTTATATATGAATTTTCCACTGCTCAAAGGCTGGCACCCCTAACTCCCACCTGTTCAAAGGTCAACTGTATTTTCAATCTGAAGTTAGGAATCTATGGTTGGGCATTTGAAAATACTGCTTTTGATCCTTGATTGGTTGAATATGTAAATGCAAAACCTGAAGATAAAAGGGCCAAGTGTATTGAAAAAAAATCTGCGTATAAGCCAGGCTATTCAGTTAAACCCATGTTGTTCAAGGGTTAACTATGTTTTATTTTTTTTCTGTTCTTCTTTTCCTTATTACAATGCCAAGTGTCCACTTTAAAAGCTATCACTAAAAATCAACCAGTCAATGAACCACTGGCTTGAAGTAAAAAAAATTTAAAAAGGAATTTTTAAATGAATGTTAACTGATGCATTGAAATGTAAGTTAAACTTAAAGCCTTTTGACAGTTATCATGAAGCAATATAAAATGACATTAAAATATAAAGTGAATAAAGCAGAATACAAACTTGTTTTATACATTGTTGGAGGAGATTATTGAGAGGATAGGACCACGGATCATGGGTGTACTCAGGAGCTGGATTCCAGCAATCACAGGCTCCCCGCCCCCGGCCCCGTCTTTGGAATGTAAATTCTGCTCATCATCCCCATGGTGGGAGCCATCTGCAATCTGCAAGGGCACAGCCTTGAGAGAACAATGTGTGCTGTCTTTGGAATGTAAATTCTGCTCATCATTCCCATGGTGGGAGCCATCTGCAAGGGCACAGCCTTGAGAGAACAATGTGTGCTGAGACCACTAGACTGAATACGTGACTGAACTCAGGTAAGAGATAAACTTTTACGATTCTGGCAGGTGAGTGTAGAGATCTCATATCGCTGTTGCTCAAACCAAGCCTCCTAAATAAGTTCCCTTGCTTATTAAAACCTGCCACCTACAAATCTGGAGTGGCTTCTGTCTTTCATCCCTCCTTGCCCTCTGTGTACAAGGGCCAAGTTGTGAACCAACAGTTGTGATTATAAACCAAGTAAAATTATATATAAATTTAGATGTGAACTGAGAGAAAGTAAAAATTGTTGTTGATTATTGGCAGTGTCACTGATTTTTTTAAAGCTTTTAATTCCTTTCCATTCTTATAATATGCCTGCAAAATTTATTCTTTTAAAATGAAGAAACTGTTTTTTATTCAGTTAAAGTTACTTTTAACACTTCATGTAAAAACTTAAAATAGACCTCTTTTAAAAGTATAAAATATATGTTATGTACTTTTTAAGTAGAAAACATTGAGTGAAGAGAAATTTTATAAAATCACAAAGGATAAAACATAAAGATAGTTCAATGTTTAAAAAGGTATTTGCAAAAGAAAACATTTTATTGGTTTTTAAATATAATAAGTAAGCTATTTTAAGGACATTATTCTATGTAAAAATTTTTATTCGATATATCAACAAGTTAGTTTAAAAAGTAATCCTGGAATACATGAAATTCATACTTTGAGAATTAGTATTATGGGTTTTGTTAATGAATATCTATGTATATACTCATTGTTGATAACTCATACTTTAACTATTTTTGTAAACATTGTCTAACAAAAACTAATATTGGTTAAATTCTCTAATTATTCTTATTCTTACCTAAGACTACTTTTTTGTTTTTTTTTTTGGTTAATGTGCATATGATCGTTTTTATGAGTATATATTATTCCTTTAAGTTCCATAATTGTATATGTTTGAAAATATTTGTGTGTCTGAATGTCTCTGTGTATACCTTTCTGACCCATTAATAACAAAAGCTGTATGCTTGAAAAAGTATTTGAAAGAAGTTTAGTAATGTTTAAAAATGCATTCTAGATTTTTCCAAGTATATTTTGGTTTTGGAAGTCATAATAAAAAAATGGCTGCATATAAGATAAAATTACCTTTGTTGCTATAATCTTCATCTACTGTGAACAAAAAATTAATTTTCCTTTTAATGCCATTAAGATTTTAAAACTTTCATTTATCTTAAAGATTTTAAAACTTTTAATATTCATTGAATATCTGTTATCTGTTATGCATCATGGTGGGAATTCTGAGATGAAAGTCAACTATATTTTAATTTATTGAAAACTTGAATTCCAGAAAAATTTTGTGAAAAATTTGTACACATATATTGTGTGATTGTATAAATTTCATGGGAAAGCTGTGATACAAACTTGTCATAGGTTATTGGCCATATATTTTCGTCTTCTGAATAACAATAGTTATATCATTCAATATTGTTGAGTTCCATAAGAAACATAAACTGTAAACACACATACATAGACTTTGCTTTCTTAAATGTTAAAAACTTACCTGAATAATTAAAATCCAGGATGTCAAAATATAGAATTTTATTGAACTTTTCCATATGTATGTAAGTAATTTAAAATATAAATTCAATTTTCAGTAAAATTTTCCTTTTAATTAATGGGTAATTTCAAGTCTGCTTGAGCTAAACTATGTGCTTTAGTTCTTATTTCTCCAGTTTCTTTGTCTCATTTACAGAGCATTTCTATTTGGTTCACTTTTAAATTATTATTTAAAATTCTTAAAAATTTACTTTTAAAAGTTAAGAACACTTTTTTGGGGGGAGGCAGGTTTTAAGAATCCCTCTAACTAGAGAGGTCTTCCTTATTAAAGAGTTATTCTTATTTTCTAATTTTTTAAATGTTTGCCATTGAGGAGAGTCCTACAATTACATGTTTTTAAACTAGCATTTATCCCCCATATTATGAGTTTACAAAGAAACAAAAGTTGCACTTATCTCTGGGTATCTAGAATTGATGAAAAAGAAACTTCATTTTAATCTCATATTATGGATAAGTGTTTCTATAAAATTAAGAGCATTTCATGTTGCAATTGATGTTTCCTGAGCCAGGTTTGGAGAAAAATGAAGTTATAGGCAGTTTATATAAAACAAGTTTGACAAGTCTCCTAAATAGAAAATTTTTAGAGAAGGGATTGTAAAAAGCTTCAGAGTTTTAGAAGAAGAAGAGTTGCCTTGTTCTGATAAGATCTATAAACCAAACAGGGATTAAACACACACACACACACACACACACACACACACACACACACACACACAACAAAACAGAATAATATAATTATATAAAACATAAAATTTGAAGGATAATGTTAAAGATTTTTAAAAAGTTGGTCCAAGTAGGTGGTTGAAACATATCTTTGGAACTGTTGTTGGTTTTTCTATAATCATATTTTTATTGCTTATGATTTTGACAGTTCACTCAAATTTATACATTTCTCATTAAAATGCTCTAACCCTCAAAAGTAGGGAGAAAGTGGAATATTTAAGATTGAAAATAAATAAATTTGTATCCTATGCCTGTTCAGGACCAAAAAAACAGGCCAGGGAATTTATCGGATGAGATGCATAAATCATCACAAGAGGAGCAATAGGAAGGATTTCTCAGGTGGCCCAGGATGAGCATGACTATGAGTGGTATTGACTTAGGACATCATTAGAACTAGAAAGGAGTTTAGGAATTGCAGATAGTGTTTGATTCCGTTAATCATGTGTGTAGAAAAAGCTACAGTAGTTTAAAAACTACAGTAGAACACTACTTAAAGCCCAGAAGCCTTTATCAATATCCTTCACACCTTCTTCCTATGCTCCCGTCAGCATCTGTTTCATCGTATTGATATGTATGGAAGCCTTAGTTTTCTTTCTTTCATAGTAGTCAGTTACACATTGGTGGCAGTGGCCAGAGGGAGCGCACGGGATACATCAGGTCCTTGAGACTGTCAGCTCTTAGAGGTGGAGGAGTCAAGAGCCTAAACTGGAGAACATTTTATTAAATGAGGAGTTTGGTGAGATTTTAAGCAAGACATGATTAATGAATGAAATATTCAAGAGATGTTTTTGAGTCTTTAGACCCCTCAGGATTGTTTATTGTTGAATTATTGTTGAAAAAGTGTGGCACAGACTTTGAGAGAAGCCAGTCTTTCTGCCCCTGCATAGACACCTCCATCATTCCTGAAGGTTGGAAGCTTAGGAAATCTCCAGAAGAAACATTTGTGGCCTGGATGTTGAAGATAGGTGGTTACAGTGGTGAGGCTTATGTGTATGAGTGGCTTCATGGGCACGGGCTATGGGCATGTTTGAGACTGGGAAAGGTCAGGTTCTATATGGTACTTACAGATGGAAGCAACATGGTTCAAAAGGAGGTTGTATATGATCACACGATGAGTGAGAATTTGTCCGTAAAGACGCGGAGACGAACAAAAAGAAATTTACTAAACCATCTGAGTGTCATTATTCTGTAGGTTCCAATTTGAATGACAGCCAGTGTATATTTGTTGATAATAAGGGATGTGAGTGCATAATAACCCTTGAAAATCTAGATCATCAGAACATGGAGATTCCCATAATGTGGAAGGTACTCATGAGAACATGAATATCATTATAATGTAGAGGAAATTGTATTTACAGGGTCTGATTCTTAAGTTTAAAACTGATAGGGTTGGAAAAATAAAGATAACATTTATATATAAAAAATTAAAATTATGCTAACAATTAGTGTCTAAAGAATAAGTACACAGGCTTTAGAATCTGAAAACCTGCCTGGAAGTCCTAACTATGCAATTTACCAGTTCTGTGATCTTAGATATTTACTTAACTTCTCTAAACCTCAGGTTTTCCCTGTTAAAAATAGTTGTTCCAGGCCGGTGTGGCTAAGTGGTTGAGCATCAACCCATGAAACAAAAGGTCACCAGTGGGATTCCTAGTCAGGGCACATGACAAGATTGCAGGCTCCATTCCCGAAGGGGGCGTGCAGGAGGCAGATGATCAATGTTTCTCTCATCTCAAGGGAGAATTGGCAGCTATTCACAATGACTCTGTAAACAATCTCAGGAGTTGAATAGTCAAGCAATATTAAACAGATATAGCTGCTTACATGTGTGTGAAGACATTGGCAAAGCATTTGGTTAGGGGTCAGGTGGTTAGCAAATGCTCTACAAATATCAACTATTTATAATTATCATTCTTATTACTCTTATTATTGCAGGTCATTATTTCAATGGTTAGGTTTTTGATCTATAAGAAAACGATTTTTGTATGAAATTTTAGTTTATTATTTTACTTATTGCTAATGGGAATTTTTATTCATAGTTTTGTACTTTATTCTGCAATGTGTGATACATATATTGTATGCTGGACACCTGAACAAATGACCTCTCAAGGGAGAATTGGCAGCTATTCACAGTGACTCTGTAAAACAATCTCAGGAGTTGAATAGTCAAGCAATATTTAACAGATATAGCTGCTTACATGTGTGTGAAGACATTGGCAAAGCATTTGGTTAGAAATGAATAGTCATCTGTTCTTTACTGAGCAAAAGTCATATCAGGGCTGCCTGATGGTGGGAAGCGACCTGACTGACTTGACCAGATATTTGAGTATTGTTAGGGTACAATTAGAAACAACATTAGAATATCATCAGTCATCTTTGCTTGACCCACCATCATACATTATTTTCCTAAAAAATCCTGGGGAAAAAGGCAATTTTTGCTTTCATGGTTCCTATTTATCAAAGATAAATACCCCTGATGAAGCAGAACAATTAGGGAGGAAATGTTAAAATAAATTTAACATTATTTAACCTAAATAAATCTTATCAGCTGAAGCATAACTTCAAAATTGGTCAGGTGAAGAGAGTGAGAGCAGTGTACACTGTTAACCCAGCAAATCAGCTTATGTGGGAGTATCCTAGCAAAACTGCCAGTAGAAAGAAATATCCTTATAAAACTACTTTATCTGGAGCAAGTTTTAACAGATAGGCTATAGGAAGTTCCTATAATTTATAGGTTTAATAGTAGGGTAGACATGAAAATATTAACTACCGCACTTTCATTATATTAATGTTAGAATTCATTGAAATTGCCTGCTTTATGAGTTCTACTCAAATGAGTTTTGTAATCATGTAAACAAGCTCACTTTATAATATTATAGTTGTGCTTCATTTTTATAAAAGAAAGAGCTCGAGAAGGCATTTTATGAGAGCTTATCCGTCCCGTCCCCCCCCCCCCCCCCCCCCCCCCCCCCCCCCGACACACACACTAATTAGGGAAAGCACTTTGTTGTGTGAAAAGAAAGATTTAATGCTAACTTCACTTAAGAAAATGTAACTGTTGCTAACAAGAGAGTATGCATTTTGAAGCTTTTACACTTTCATGTTTCCGGATCAGGTTTTGTTTGGCATGAATTCTGAACGGAATCATTCAGAAAACAGACAGCCTTCTTGAAACTACCCAGCCAGACTGGAGGTAACCAAGATCCTTTACCGAATAGGACTGGAACCTCCAAATTCGAGACAATTTTGTACGTTCTGCTAAAGAGTGGCACTTCTTTTCTGAGTGGTTTAGATCTTTAGAAAAAGATGTCATGCTTATTATCATTGAAATTAAAGAATAATATAAAACACATTTTTAGACTCTGTAGTTCAGTGATGGCGAACCTTTTTGCTATGGTTATAAAAAGTGGAAGTTTTTAGAATATTAAAAGATGTTTACTTCAGGACTTTCTCTATAAAAGCATTGAAAATTATAAAAGCTGTAAAATGCTAATCTAAATTTTATATGTTTCACAAAGAAAGAATAGAAGTGGAAATGTAGAAATTTACCAGCAAAGAAAATTTGGGAACATTGATTCCCTAACTATTCATAGGTTCGCCATCACTGCTATAGTTGGTTGTGAAATAAATTGTCTGATTATATATCTTCAGAGTAAAAATTCCCACTTAAAATTTTTTGTTGTTGACTCAGTTATTCTACTAAAATTTTTTTTGTAATAACCAAATTTTCTATTTTCTATAAATGCTCACATTTCCTCATTTACCTGAAGTAAAACCCTAGGAAGTGGGGAGTATTCTTGTTGACGCTTTACAGAAAAGGAAATGGAAACCCTGGCATGGCTCACCATGGTCCTTTGATAGAGCAATGTGAGTGGAAGAGCAGTGTAAATGGTAGCGAGAGTAGGGGAGTGGTGAACTTTGGTCTGAATCAGATAAGCAGCAGTTGAGTCGTCTTCTGCCTTTTCCTAGTGGATGAACTTGGTCACATCAATTAACTTCTCTGACCTTTTGCATAGAGAGTAAATAACTTTTAAGGGAAATACTATCTCTTCGACCAAATGTGACCATTAGATCATATTATGAGTTGAATTTATTTCCTTATTTTTCTAAAAACAATAATATGCAAAAATGTCTGGTGGGCCAAAGTAGGTTAATAATAATAAATAAACTGTGATACTAAGAACATTTTGTTTTTCTCTTCTTTAAGATATTAAGATATTTCTTGACCTCACTAAGGTATCTATAATAATAAAAGGGTAATATGCTAATTAGACTGGACATATTCCGGACGTCATTCCGGACGTCATCCCGGACATCCTTCCTGACCAAGCCGGGGCTGGAGGGAAGCCAGCCCAGGTGGGTGCCTGCCGGTGGCCAGAGGAGGGAAGCACAGGTCCCGGGTGCCAGAGGGAAGCCGGTGTCGGTAGTCCAGAGTAAGGAAGGCCTACTCTTGCATGAATTTTCATGCATTGGGCCTCTAGTATGACAATTTCCCCCCCGCCCCCAGTTGCAAATCAAATAAAGAGATAGCCCAGCTGGTGTTGCTCAGTGGTTAAGGTCAACCCATGAACCAGGAGGTCACGGTTTAATTCCCGGTCAGGGCACATGCCCACATTGTGGACTGGATCCTCAGTAGAGGGCATGCAGGGGGCAGCCAATTGATGATTCTATCTCATCATTGATGTTTCTATTTCTCCCTTTCCCTTCCTCTCTCTGACATCAATAAAAACATTAAATAAATAAATACATACATACATAAATAAGAAACAGCTGGTAGGAAACCCTAGCCTTTTTTCTGATTAGTAGAACAAAAACAGGAAACTAAATTGCTATGATTATAAAAAATGGAAATTTTTAGAATATTGAAATATGTTTACTTCAGGACTTTCTCTATAAAAGCATTGAAATTTATAAAAGCTGTAAAATGCTAATCTTAATTTTATATGTTTCACAAAGAGAGAATAAAAATGGAAATGTAGAAAATTATCAGCAAAGAAAATTTGGGAACATTGATTCCCTAACTATTTTTCTAAGAGCTTTATAAGTATTCTATTTAAACACACATACACACACACACACACACACACACACACACACACACACACAGCTTTTATTTAAAACATTTTCACTTTTATTATTGCAAGTACAATTGTTTAACAATCTCTCTGAATCATTTAAGCCTGTATCTTGTTACAAAGTGGGATTATATTTATCTTTTTATTTTACCCTCAAAAACATAGTTTCGGAAAATGACTAATTGTGGAAGAAAGAGAATCTAATATTGGAATAGAACCATACACACTAGAAATGTTTAAGTATATTTATAATGTTAACATTGCTAGGCAATCCTGTAGATGTATAAAATTTAAATGAAAGTTGAATTCCTTCTTTTTTTGATGTACTTGTTTCGACCTTTTGCCCATTTTCTATCAAGTTATCTGTCTTTTCCTTATTGATTTGTAGTCCTTCCTATAAATTCTAGATATAAGATAGTTGTTAGTTATGTATATCATTCAGTCATTTGGCCTTTTTTATCCTTTAATGGAGTCTTTTGAATAACAAAAAATTCTTACTTTTAATAAAATAAAATGTAACATTATTTTTAAGTCTCTTTTTGTCTTTTTGCTGTGATACTAAAAACATTTTGTTTTTCTCTTCTTTAAGATATCAATATATTTCTTGAGCTCACCAAGATATCTATAATAATAAAAGGGTAATATGCTAATCAGACTGGACATCTTCCAAACGTCATCCCGGACATCCTTCCTGACCAAGCCAGGGCTGGAGGGAAGGCAGTCCAGGTCCTGGGTGCCTGCCGGTGGCCAGAGGAGGGAAGCATGGGTCCCAGATGCCAGAGGGAAGCTGGTGTTGGTAGCCCGGGGTAAGGAAGGCCTACTATTGCATGAATTTTTATGCACTGGGCCTCTAGTATATATATATTTTAATAAATCTTTATTGTTGAAAGTATTACATATGTCCCTTTCCCCCCCATTGCCCTCTTCCCACTTACCCCCCAAGCCTTCACCTTCAATACCCACTGTCTGAGTCCTTGCGTTATGCATTTACGCATATGAGTTCATTGGTTGATCTCCCCGCCCCCCCCCCCCCCCCCCCCCCCCCCCCCCGCCCGCCCTCTGCCGTCCCTCTGAGGTTTGACAGTCTGTTCAATGTTTCTATGTCTTGTTCATCAGTTTATGTTGGTCATTAGATTCTACATATGAGTGAGATCATGTGATATTTATCTTTCTCCAACTGGCTTATTTCACTTAGCATAATGCTCTCTAGGTCCATCCATGTTGTTGCAAATGGTAAGAGTTATTTCTTTTTTATAGCTGCATAGTATTCCATTGTGTAGATGTACCACAGTTTTTTAATCCACTCATCTGCTGATGGACACTTAGGCTGTTTCCAAATCTTAGCTATTGTAAACTGTGCTGCTATGAACATAGGGGTGCATATATTCTTTCTGATAGGTGTTTCTGAGTTCTTGGGATATATTCCTAGAAGTGGGATCAATGGGTCAAATGGGAGTTCTATTTTTGAGGAAACACCATACTGTTTTCCACAGTGGCTGCACCAGTCTGCATTCCCCTGAGCAGTGCACAAGGGTTCCTTTTTCTCCACATCTTCGCCAACACTTGTTGTTTGTTGATTTGTTGACAGCCATTCTTACAGGTGTGAGGCATAGCAAAAGCAACCATCAATAAAATAACAAGAGGGCTCACTCTATGGGAGAACATATTTGCCAATGATACATCTGATAAGGGGTTAACCTCCAAAATCTACAGGGAACTCTTATTACTTAACAAAAGAAAGATAAACAACCCAATTAACAAATGGGCAAAGGACCTCAGTAGACACTTATCCAAAATGGACATACAGAAGGCCAAAAGGCATATGAAAAAGTGCTTAAAGTCACTGATTATCTGAGAGATGAAAATTAAAAAGATGTTTTCTAGTATTATTTTCTAAAAGCTACATTTCCCATTCTTTCTTCTAGTCAATCAATATGACTTTTTTCTCCTACTTCCTTGAAAATGTAAATGCCTTCAAAGTGGTTATGTCCCGTCTCAATCCCTCCCTCAAGCTCATGATCTATATTTACAATTGTTTGCTTGACCTGCTGGCTTGTACATTTCAAATGTAACAGACTCAGAAAGACTCTTGATTCCCCATCCCCAAACTCAGTCCTCCTCCCAAATTTTCCTCTCAGTTGTTCACTCAAAATTTGAGTCAACCTTGATCTCTCCCTTTCTCTTAGCCCCTAAAATTAGTCTATTAAAAATTCTTATTTTTTCTTTCTAAAAATATTTCCTGAATTCAACAATTTTTCACCATCTTCACTGCTCATGCCTCAGTCTAAGTTAGACTTATTGTTTTCCTGGATTACTGTGTCTCCTGACTCCTCTCCCTCAATACAAGTCAGCCCCATTATTTCTCTGGATTACTGTGTCTCCTGACTCATTTCCCTCCTACTTTTGTCCTCTTGTAGTTCTTTCTTTTTAGAGTAGCCAGATAAATCTTTAGAAAATGGAAAATTGATCACAAAATCTTGTCTTAAATTTAGAATAAAATCCAAACTTCTTCTTAAGGCCCACAAGCCCATTTCTTCAATTTCATCTAACCCATCTCTCTTTAGTTAGTTTTGCCCCAGGCACATTAACTTCTTACAGTTCTTCAAACCCTCAGACTTGTAATCACCTCAGGACTTTTGACCTTGCTTCTTCCTCTTCCTGGTTTCTCTTTTTTATAACTTGATTGACTACTCTGTAATACTGCCTGGTACATTATTAATACTCAAAAGCTATTGGTAAACAAATGGAAGGATGAAAGAAATGAATGACTGATTAGATGGATGAATTTTTTCAGAAGAGAAACATTTATTAATGTATCAAATGTTTTATTTTTTATTGTTTTAGTAATTTCAGTCTAATTTTGATGCCTGGAGGTAGGTTACATCTAGAGGTAGCCCTGGAGAAAGCCCTGTGAACTCTGCTTGCTTTAAAATTAATTCTTTAATTTCATGGAGTGCCTTTTTCTCCAAAATGAATTTCTATTTAATTTGAATTCTGATTGGTTTGATTTCTTTATTCTAGATCAGTGGTTCTCAACCTTCCTAATGCTGTGACCCTTTAATACAGTTCCTCAAGTTGTGGTGACCCCCAATTTCATTGATACAAACTGAACATAATTAAAGCATAGTGATTAATCACAAAAACAATATGTAATTATATATGTGTTTTCCGATGGTCTTAGCTGACCCCAAAGCGGTCGTGTCCCACAGGTTGAGAACCGCTGCTCTAGATGATTTGTTTCATGGTTGTGCACCAGATTAAACAAGCAAACAAGTGTTCCAATACTCTAAACTTTCTCACAGAGGTCTTATGCTTCCTCAGAACTATTTGTGTATCATGGTGTGAATCTTAGACAGAAAGGGACCATAGGAATGATCTGCTCGTAGGCTGAACCATTTCAGAAACCTTCCAAAACATTTCTAGAGGAGACAATCCAGCTTTTGATTAAATGGCTCCCATAATAAGGAACCTGTTTCTTTAAGACAACTGGTTGTTTTAGAAACAAGTCACTAGAAATATGTGGGGGAAATGACCTGTTTTCCCCTTTGGAGATTAATCAACCTGACTGACTAGAAATGGAGCTGGGTTTTGGGTTATGTACACATATGAAAAACACAGAGAGAATCTAATTTGGATCTGTTTAGACCATTTATTGTTTAGCAAACTGGAAAATGGTAATTGAATTGTGTAAATTAGAGCCTGTGCCAGTTTCAGGTGAATAATCTAAGTTCTTAGCTCCCTTCTCTCTAACCACAGAGTCATTAGCATGGTGCATGGCAAATTGATGCTCTGGAAGACTCACTTTTGATATAAAATATTTTCCTTGAGTCTTCTAGGACCTTCTTCTTCTTTTGTTATTCTGTAATAAATATCATATTCTTTATCATTGCATCCATTATGTTAGAGTTTTTTTAACACCACCATTGTCTGAGTGTCTTAAGGGCAGGGACTATACCTTACTTATTGTTTCATCAGTATGTAGTAAACACCTGGAACATAGTAAGGGCTTAATAAATGTTTTAAACTATTGATCGACCACTCTATAATCAAGATCTCCAAGTGTAAGAAAAGGTCAATTGTTTGCTCTAAATTTTCTTGGATAATTCTGACTCTTTTGTTAGTTCTGTTTATTACCTTAAACTCAGAAGGGTTCAGTTTGTTTGCCATGTTTTGTTATTGGTTTTTCTGTGTATTTTCTATACACTGAATAGGATTCTCCTTGGTATTTATATCTGGCACTGAATTAGGGTGCTAGAAAATTTCTGCTAGCACTTCATTAAATAATTTCTTTGGATGTCTCATAATTCTTTTTTTAATATACATTTTTTATTGATTAAGATATTACATATGTGTCCTTTTCCCCACATTACCCCCTACCCCCCTGCTCATGCCCTCACCCCCCTGTTGTCTGTGTTGATTGGTTAGGCCTATATGCTTGCATATAAGTCCTTTGGTTGATCTCTTCCTCTTACCCCCACCCTCACCCACCATCACTCCAAGGCCTGACAGTCCAATCAATGCCTCTCCATCTCTGGATCTGTCCTTGTTCATCAGTTTATGTTGTTCATTATATTCCACAAATGAGTGAGATCATGTGGTATTTATCCTTCTCTGACTGGCTTATTTCACTTAGCATAATGCTCTCCAGTTCCATCCATGCTGTGGCAAATGGTAAGA
>NW_005360676.1:4781239-4830277 GCF_000412655.1 Myotis brandtii
ACCCTTTTTTTTAATGATGTTTACTTTGAATTTATATTAGTTCACACAAACACTCCATCCATGCTTTTGTTCCGGCCCTCCGGTCCAGTTTAAGAACCCATTGTGGCCCTCGAGTCAAAAAGTTTGCCCACCCCTGGTAGTGGGAGAAATCACCAAGTCCAGTCAAAGGGTTAAGTACTGGGACGGTGACTCAGGCAGGGACTCGGGATTCCAGGGAAGTCTCCTAGCCTGGGATGGGATGGAATGAGGGTAGGGGCTGAGCTGAGTCTTTTTAAAGGAGCAAGAGTCAGTCTGGTGACATGCAGGGGACATGGCACTTCAGACAGAGGGGAGAGCATAAGTAAAAAGAGTAAAAACAGAGGAGAGGACAGCACCGTGATGGCGAACCTTTTGAGCTCGGCGTGTCAGCATTTTGAAAAACCCTAACTTAACTCTGGTGCCGTGTCACATATAGAAATTTTTTGATATTTGCAACCATAGTAAAACAAAGATTTATATTTTTGATATTTATTTTATATATTTAAATGCCATTTAACAAAGAAAAATCAACCAAAAAAATGAGTTCGCGTGTCACCTCTGACACGCGTGTCATAGGTTCGCCATCACTGGCCTATTGGAAGTTATTCAGGAAGAGTGAATTCATAATTTTTACTGTGGGGCAGTGCACCCCCTGTTTGCACTATATCGCACTCAGCGGGCGCTTGCAGTGGCTCCCAGGAGCTGCCTGTGGGGTGGTGGGCTCCAGAGGCTTGCAAGCTAGAAATGCAAGAATGTGGTGCCCACCGGTCTGCCGCTGGGCGGGGTTGCGGGGGGGGGGGAGGCTGCACTCACTGCTGTGGTGCGGTGATCCTTTGGAGGTGGAGGTCTCAGGGTCTGCGAGTCTGCATCTGCGGGTGGGGCAGCAGGACCCTGGCTGGCGTGGCTGCTGGGTCGCGGGCAGTATCCCAGGCCTGTCTGGGTGGTGTTGTTGATAAGTTCCTAGATGGCCGCTGTCCCCTTCAAGATGGCGTGGGGTGGGCTCTGTGCCCGAGTCCCGTGGTCCGGGGAGTGCCCGCAGCGGTAGTAGTCTCTCCCTGTCCAGGAGAGTGTGGTCTGCTGGCCCCTGGTACGCCTGTCGGATTTAACTGTCCCTCACTCACTCACACACACACCACACGCATACATACACTCTCCCTTCACCCTCTCACTCACTCACATCCTCTCCCTCACCTCCGTCCTGCCAGCCGCCATCTTCCAACCTCCTCAATATAATTGAGTTTTATTTATATTCTTCTAAATAAGCAATTTCCTTTATATAGCTTTCAATATGTAGGAATAAACAAAAAAACATTTATGATTATGTGACAGTGCACACACTTTCAAACACACCAACACAGGTACAAAACCCGGTCCCCTTGGGGCATACTCTAAATTACCAGTTTAATGTTGTCCTCACAGGGTGGAGCAAGGGAGTGCCAAGCTGGACGCTTGCCTCGGTTATAGAGCTTGATTATAAGGCAGCAGAAAGTGCCAAGCCTTTAGAGTCAGTTGGCAGTTCTCTTACTGGAGAACCAATTAAATAAATTGTTTTGGATTGTCCTTCCTAAATCATAACTTCCATAAATACTTAGACAGGGAACTGATTTGTAAGATTTATTTGAAATAATGTAAGTCAACAGTTTATACATTTCACCAGGAGTTGGTTACATTTTCAACATCTTTTCTTTAAAAGTAAATGACTTCAATGTAGGTCTCACAATTTTACATGAGGAATTATAAGAAGGTTTCATCATAACGCGTGTGGTTTTTCTGGTACCCATAAGTTAGCTTTTGGAAGGAGGAAGCCCTGACACATAGATGGTCATGCATAACCACGCTTTAGCTATGCTAGGATCCCATAAAAATTCAGTAACATTCATGATTCAGATGATATAAATTGTTGTGTCATTAAATTTTAATATATCTTATTTAATTTATGTTTGTCTATGTATGAGAGGGAAAGAGAGAAAGAGGGAGAGAGAAAAGTCTCTTTGTCTAAGATGATTTCATTGAAATTAAACTTTCTCTTTGCAAACTAGTTCTTCACATTTTTCCCCTCATGACTTCCAATACATTATTTGGATTTAGGTTTTGAGGATTCTTAAACTCTAAAAAATAACTGTCACTGGTGTTCTTAAGTTCTTAAAATTACTCCTATTTAATTGTAAAAAAGCCCCAGGTAGTTGTAAGTTACCCAAGATGGTTGTATAGATGTATTTTCTAAATTTATCTATGGAAGAAATAAAATCTCTCCTTCAGGTAGATCAAGAATATATTTAATAAAAGTTGTCTTGAAAATTATTTTTAATTTTTTTGGTCTTAGTTGAGAAGTGAATATTTTAGCTTTGATCTTAAATGCCTAAAATTCATCAGTTAGCTCTTATGGGAGCATGTTCTTATAGGATAATTAAGATTGCTGTGGGACTGTACAGTGACTTTATATATATTTAATTTGAAGACTTAACACCACCCATAAAATATTGAGTAAGCAGAAATTTCAAATAAATAATATCTTTTCTTGTCTCATGTTGTTCTTTCTGTCTTGAATGCTATTCCACCACTTCTCTTTGCACGTTTTGATACTCTGCCTACGTATCAGCTTCAGTGAAACTTCTTAGAGAAGAGGCCTTTGATGCTGCAGATGTGTCTGGGTTCCTCTTATCTCCTCCTGAAGACCCAATTTCCTCACTACTAGCAGTTACCACAACTGTCATACATCTCTTACCTCTGCCTGGCATGCTGCCACAGTACTGTGCAGTGTTCATATGGTTTTCTTGAGGAAAATATGAAATCCATAGTAATACAGAAAGATAAAATTGCTGGTGAAACCATATTTATGTAAAGGGTATTAAATAGGGAACTTGCAGTTTATTTTGCAGTTGAAAAGTAGTCGTAGAGTTTTAGACCGGCACACCCGCATACAGACTTTGCAACAGAGAGGCATTTATTGCACTAGATCCCAGTTTGCTCAGCTATCCAGTCACGGTAGGCTGTCACGCGAGTGTACACTCCTGGCTTATCTGCCAGACCACATTGTTCCCCCCAGCTCACTATCCCCACGAGGAACCAGAGCCGCCGTGTGTCCTGTTGTACCAGTGGGCCACCAGAGTCACCCTGAAGAAACAGAAACAGAATAATGATTTCAGTGTGAAGACAACCCTAAAGCGTTAAGGAGTTTATTTTTTATGGCAGTGGAAGCAGTCATATCCATTATGACAGTACAGTTAGTCTGACATTACCTGGTAAGATACTATACCAAGTCATGTGAAAATCACCAAACTTTTCCAGGCACATATTATTCCTTCAGCAAGTGTGAGAAGATGAGGAGCACATTTCCCAGGCTCCTTCAGTTGCCTGGTTGACGCCGCTCAGCACAAGCTTTATCTCCCGTAGGAAGCCTTCCTGAACACCTGTGCCTTCCCTCCCCACTGCCAACCCTTCCACCTTTGGGCTGGATTAGTTTTTCACGGCCTGTGTTCCTATATCTCCTGTGTATCTTTTTCACCGCTTCATCATGGTTTTACACAAGCACATTCGTGTGCCTGTTTGAACTTTCTCCCACTGGGTCAGTTCCTCTCATTGTGGCAGCTGCACATCTCTGCAACCCTCCTTGCATTTTCATGATACTTGTTTAGTGTCTGCTTTTCTGGTCATTCTGTAAAGTCCATCAGGGGAAGGGGCCTACCTATTCCAGGCAATGCTGTATTCAGCCCATAGTAGATGCTAAGAAAACATTTGTTGAATGAGTTTTTAGAAGTCTCACTTATCCTTCTATTCATAGTACTCTCCCTGCATGGTGTCATTAAAATTTTTTATTTTTTATCAGACATATGTCGTAGCAATATCTTTACTGATACAGCTCCTAGGGCAATGGAAACTAAGGAGAAAATAAACAAATGGGACTACATCAAAATAAAAAGCTTCTGCACAGCAAAAGAAACCATCAACAAAACAAAACAACAAGAAAGCCCATGGCATGGGAGAACATATTATTTGCCAATATATCCGATAAGGACCTAGTCTCCAAAATTTATAGGGAACTCATACATCTTAAAAGAAAGATAAACAATCCAATCAAAAAATGGGCAAAGGACTTAAATAGACACTTTTCGAAAGTGATCATACAAAAGGCCGGGAGACATATGAAAATATGCTCTAAGTCACTAATTATCGGAGAGATGTAGTTCAAAACGACAATCAGGTACCATCTCACACCTGTCAGAATGGCTATCATCAACAAATTGACAAACGACAAGTGCTGGCGAGGATGTGGAGAAAAAGGAACCCTTGTGCACTGATGGTGGGAATGCAGACTTGTGCAACCACTGTGGAAAACAGTATGCAGTTTCCTCAAAAAATTAAAAATGGAACTCCCATTTGACCCAGTAATCCCACTTCTAGGAATATATCCCAAGAACTCAGAAACACCAATCAGAAAGGACATATGCGCCCCTATGTTCACAGCAGCACAATTTACAATAGCTAAGATTTAGAAACAGCCTAAGTGCCCATCAGCAGATGAATGGATTAGAAAACTGTGGTACATCTACACAACAGATATCACATGATCTCACTCATTTGTGGAATTTAATGAACAAAAATAGAGCCAGAGACATAGAAGCATTGAACAGACCATCAAACTTCAGTGGGAAGGCAGGGGAGGCGGGGGGGCGGGTGTGGGGTAAGAGGTCAATCAAAGGACTTGTATGCATGCATATAAGCATAACCAATGGACACAGACACTAGGGATGGTGAGGGCATGTGCTAGGGGGTGGGAGTGGCTGGGGAGAGGTCAATGGGGGAAAAAGGAGACATATGTAATACTATCTGTAATACTTAAAAAAGAAAGAAAAAAAAAAGAAAGGGGATTCCACTGTGTGGGAGAACATATTTGGCAATGATACATCTGATAAGGGGTTAATCTACAAAATACATATACTCATACAACTTACCAAAGGAAAACAAAAAAAATCAAATTAAAATGGGCAAAGACCTAAATAGACACTTCTCCAAAGTGGACATACAGATGGCCAAGAGACATATGAAAAAATGCTCAACATCACTAATCATCATAGAGACCTAAATTAAAACAATGCGATATCAACTCACACCTATCTAAATGTCTACAATCAACAAATCAACAAATGACAAGTCCTGTGAGGGTGTGGAGAAAAGGGAACCCTAGTACACAGTTGATGGGAATGCAGACTGGTGTAGCCACTATGGAAAACAGCATGGAGTTTCCTCAAAAATTAAAAATGGAACTTCCATTTGACCCAGTGATCCCACTTCTAGGAATATGTCCTAAGAAACCTGAATCACCAATCAGAAAGAATATATGCATTCCCATGTTCATAGCAAAACTATTCACCATAGCTAAGATCTGGAAATAGCCCAAGTAGATGAGTGGTTAAAAAGGCTGTGGTACATCCTATATAATAAAAGGCTAATATGCAAATCAATCGACTGGTTGATATGATGTGCAATGACCACCAGGGGCAGATTCTCAATGCAGGAGCTGCCCCCTGGTGGTCAGTGTGCTCCCACAGGGGGAGCACTGTTCAGCCAGAAGCTGGACTCACCTCTGGTGAGCGCAGCCAAGGTGGCTGGAGCCTATCCTGCCACCGCGGCAGCACTAAGGATGTCTGACTGCCAGCTTAGTCCCGCTCCCACTGAGAAGTGGGCCTAAGCCATCAGTCAGATATCCCCTAAGGGCTCCCGGACTACAAGAGGGCACAGGCCACCTGAGGGACATCCTCCCCAAGTGCAAGAATTTCATGCACCAGGTCTTTAGTTTATAAAATAGAATACTATGGAGTTGTAAAAAAGAAGGATCTCTTTGCCTTTGAGAGAGCATGGTAAGACCTGGAAAGTATTATGTTAAGTGAAATAAGCCAGTCAGAGAAAGACAAATACCATATGATCTCACTTAGATTTGGAATCTAATGAACCAAAGAAACTGAATAGGTCCAGGGACATGGAAGCATACAGCAGACTGATGATTCTCCGGGGAAAGGGGTTGAAGAGGAAAGAGATTAACCAAAGAACTTATATGCATATATACATAACCCATGGAGACAGACAATAGTGTGCTGAAGGCTTGGGGAGGGGGTGGGAGTAGGTTGGAGGGAGTTCATGGGGGAAAATAGGGGAAATCTGTAATACTTTCAACAATAAAGATAAATATAAAAAATCCAATATTTTTATTTTTTATGAATAAGCAGAAAGATATTTATATGGCAATGAGTAAAATGCTCCTCATGAAATACCAGCCAATTATAATAATAAACCAACCAACAAATATGTGCATAGGCTTTCCAGTTGGGGAGACAAATTTAGTATGTCTTACATGCTGCATGATGGGGTAAATCTGTGAGTTCTGGAGTTAGATAGCCAGTGTTTGAATCCTCCACTAACCAGCAACATGACCTTCAGTAAGCTATTTAATAGCTCCTTGTGCCTCAGTTTCCTCATCGGTAAATGTTTTTGAGTGTTTAAATGAGGTTAACATATATAATGCCTGGCATATAGTTAGTACTAATAAAAATCAGCTATTATTACCAAGTGTGCTTCTAGAATAGTTTGCTATTCATTTGACTGACCTTGGTAGCTAGTGCTTCCATGCCTACTTAATTACTGGTCTAGATGGGAAGACGGGTTAATGTGTGAATCACCAGAGGCACTGCCTCTTTCAGATTATGCATCTGTGCTTCAGATAACCAGTTCTCAGCACTTTTTTCACCATTGCCTTTTTGCTGCTATTTCGACTATTGTAAGACAATTTTCTGTATAATGTCTTACCAAGAGTGCACAGGCAAATGTTAAACTAAGAAGGACATGTCATTTTTTCCTGTATCTAGCCAGCTTCACTGTCTGATTATGCAGACATTTGAACTTGTGTTCTTTCTTCTAGACCTTGCTTTGCTGAGTGCAAGGAACACATTGTGTTAGCAAGTGTCTGATGCACAGAAACTAATATATTTTCTTTGAATGAATGAATGAACAGAAATGATAGGACATCATAAGCTCTTATGTAAAGTGCTATTTATTCTTGAGGCACAAACTGTATTCATTATAGTATTTCAGCTGAAAATTAATGAGGCCTGGAGTAGAAGACACAGGAAAGTTTCAAGATGAGTTATGGCTTCAACTAGGCTTGGGGGAAGAGCCGAATTTGTATATTCCGAAGGTAAAGGGCATCATGAGTAAAGCATGATAACATCCTTTTATACTCATGTGTGTCCCTAAGTCAGTGGGTATTAATGCTCTTAGTAAATCTGAAATTGTCAGTGCAGAGGTGTGTTGCTTATTAGATTAGTGAATTATCTGGAAAACTACTATGAAAGTTGAGAGTTTGTTGTAAACAGGGCTAGCAATAAAATCGAAGCTGCTATGGGAGTAAGAAACGGTCTCTACCACAAAGTCATATGCACTTAAACTGGGAATAAAGGGCCATGAGTAATTAATAGTATCTTGAAAATTAGTAAACAGACCCCTAACCTACACACAACTTGGAAGCAATAAAAAATGTTTCATTTTGGGGAAAATGTGCATGGGTTGGGGTCTTCACAAAAGTTATGTAAGAAGTTCTTCTTATTCACTTTTTAAAAACATGTGCACTAAATAAAAAAGTCAGTAATGTTTGAGGAAAGAATAAACCTAGTTTTTCTGTATACAGTTCCCAGGAAAACCGTATCACATTCCTCAAGAAAACAGATTGATTTTTCTTAATTCCAGTAATGTAATTTCTGATACTGAGAGGCTGTTGCTAGTAGATACTACTACTACTATTATTATTATCCTCATTTTATTGATAAAATAATTGGTTATAGAGGTTAAGGAATTCAAACTCAGGCCTGTCTGGTTCTTGAGCTTGGATTAACCACTCTGCAATCTGCCTTCTCAAAACTAGTATTTCATGACAAATCAACCTCATAAAATAAATTTTATCTCTAAAATCTAGATCATACATTTTTAGAGGACCAGGACTGTGTATTACAATTTATCTCTTTGCTTATCATGGTATCACATGCTAGTAAGAACTTATAAACTTAAGTGAAGTCATTGATAACATTGTCTTGAACTTACCCGGCATGCATCCACTCCACCTTGAGCCAGTCCAGCACATAGCATTGAAGACAAGACTGCTCCATCATAACTAGTTGGTGCATTACATACATTATTACTTATTATGTTGACCTGTCCTTGTTCTAGTTCTGGAACTGGGTTGCCTGTTAATTACAAATCAGAAAGAAAATAGACTCAAAATAAGTAAATAAATTGAAGACTCTACATTGAATATGGGAAGGAATAACTGTACTCCAAACTTTATCTCTTATTCAGAAAAGAAGGCTATTAAGATGTACTTAGGTGTCTCTTCTCAGTAAAGATACCCATGAGTAGAGAAAGATAACCTTTTTTACACAGATCAGTCTCTCTCTCTCTCTCTCTCTCTCTCTCTCTCTCCTTTCGCTTTGTGATGCCATTTAGAATTTAAGAACAAAAAAATAAATCTGCCATCTTAAAATTGACGAGTAGCATTTAAATTATCTACTGACTGACTTTGAATTGGAAAATTACATGTTGAATAACCTTTAATATAGCAACAAAAGAGAACCTAGTCTGTTTTCAAGGCTAAAGAACTAATTTATTTTATATTGCTGGTCCGTCAAAAAACAATGCCATTTTTGTGATTTGCACAAATTTTTATATACTACACCAAATCACATTGGACCATCAGAACACAATAAAATATTTTCCTGGACAATGAAAATCTTTGTGTTATTCTGGAGAGACATCTACAACATGGGTAAATCCCATGAAAATTGTTAATGCTATCTTTCCACTCCTCAGCTGATGATACTCTTATTTTCCCCTTGGCCCTATTTGCTTCCTCATATTGCCCTCATATTTATTTCCATTTTATTCATTCAATAAATAAATCTGAGCAATATTTATGTATACCTAGAGTGTCTTGCTTGAGGCAGGATTTATTTCATCTCAGAATACCTTAAATGGCTATTAATACCTTAAAGCAGGGGTCCTCAAACTACGACCCGCGGGCCACATGCAAATACAAATATTGTATTTGTTCCCGTTTTGTTTTTTTACTTCAAAATAAGATATGTGCAGTGTGCATAGGAATTTGTTCATAGTTTTTTTTTTTAAACTATAGTCCGGCCCTCCAACGGTCTGAGGGACAGTGAACTGGCCCCCTGTTTAAAAAGTTTGAGGACCCCTGCCTTAAAGGGTGTTAAAACCCTTAAATAATATTTAGCCAAATTCTCTTTTAAAAAATGTTATTTTATTTTTCTTCTTATAAGGGAGCCATTTGAGTAACATGGAGTCTCTGCGTCATTGAAAAATTCATGTATTTTCATCACTTTATCTTGTATTTCCCTATGAAGAACTCATGTTTCTTTATCACCTTATTTTACATTTTCCTGTGCATTTGGGAATTCTCCATAGTAGCTAGGGGCATTGCTTTGCTTTGCTGAGGGAACTCAGGAATAACTACAGTTTAGACTGACCAGAATATAGTATGGCTATGTTTGTAGAATCCATCTTTCAGGTGTTCCCTAATTTAAAAAGATTATATAATAGCAAGTACCAGGAGGATTTTTATTTTTCCTGAGATACTTACTGTCATATGCTCGTGATCCCCATCCTGTTACATAAGCAGTGGAACCAGGTAAAATATTCTGGGTAGCCTCTGGGAGACATACCGTATGGATATTTTTGGTAAAGGTGACACCTTCTACAAGCTTCACAACTGCAATATCATTTTCATGAGCTGCAGAGTTATAATTGTTATGGATCACAATAGTATTTACTGCTTTTCTCATTACAGGAAATGCTGTGGAAATACCAAAGGTGGCAGTCCATCTACGAGGATCAGAGTAACTAAAAAAAAAAAGAAAGAAAAGAAAGAAATCATGGATTTGAATAGGGAATTTGAAAACATGTTAAATATTTGGATTTTGTGTTTTTTACCCCTACCACCATCTAGAAACTGTTTGGTCAACCCCTCTTTGCTATATAT
Organism: Myotis brandtii; assembly: GCF_000412655.1. NCBI lineage: Eukaryota > Metazoa > Chordata > Mammalia > Chiroptera > Vespertilionidae > Myotis > Myotis brandtii. Next base: position 4,791,300 of record NW_005360676.1, read on the forward strand.
TTCTGTATCACATAGCTAGCAGTTGAGTTGAACTCTTCACTGACACAATAAAGAAACATAGAAAGATTTTAGAAAATATATCTTAGGTTGGTGAAATCTCAGTAAGGATATTCTGATACTTTGATATGCCTTCATTGATGTTTCTCTTTTCTACATCCTCCTATCCAAACAACTAAGAAGTCTGAAGGACTCTCCACTTTAGTTTTAACTCATTTCTTCCATCTGTATTTTTTCCTTGACTTGCCTTTAGCCAAAAGTTCTATATAAATAGTAGTTATGAAAAGGGGCTCACATCTTATTAGTTAATGAATGATTTTTCTGTACTGTGAGGCTTGTTGAAGATTTCTATGTACATGTGTACAATGTGTCTGTGTGTGTGTGTGTGTGTGTGTGTGTGTGTGTGTGTGTGTGTGTGTTTAGAGAGAGTGAGGGGGGGCAGGTGAAACCACTCACTAATATAAAAAAAAATCTAAGGCATTATCTTTGTGACCTAGAAATTTGGATTTCTTAGTGAAACTCCCAAAACACAGACCATAGGTTAATAATGGATGAATTTCATGGAATCAAATTTAAGTATACTATTGACAAGTTTACTAGATGGATGAGAAACCATGAAAAAATACTTGCAGTGTTTAATATCTAAAACTTTTGTAGAATATATAGAAAGAAATCTGTAAACCAATAATAAATGTGCAGAAAAACTGTTATAAAATGGGCAAAACATGTGAATAGAAAGTTCATGGAAGGGGAAGGTCAAACAGCTAGTAGACACGTATGTAAAAGAATACTCAAACCCACTAGTAAGCTGAGAAATGGAAAATATAACAATAATGAGCATCTAATGTATATTCATGAGGATGACAACAGTTTAAGAAGAGAATAACATGGTGTCGGTGAAGAGAAGTTCAAACTCTTTTGCATTGCTGGTAAAGATGTAAACTTCTGGAAAGCATTTTAGTGTGTTTGGCAGACTGCATATATACTTCTGGGTACATATTTCAGAGAAATTCTTGAAGGTTTGTAGAGAGGCAAAAATGAGGATGTGTGTGTGTGTGTGTGTGTGTGTGTGTGTGTGTGAAGTTGGAGCAACCTACTTGAATAAAGGTATACGGTGGAGTTTATGGTGGACCAGATTAAAATTCCCAGGATTGAGCCCCCAAAATAAGGAATAATATGAGCACAATGCTACTTATATAAATGAAGGGCACACACACACACACACACACACACACTATACATTTTGTAGGTAATTGTATATTTGAAGACATATGTAAAATATCAGTGTGAGGCCTATGGGGGCAGTGGAAGTAGGATCCACATATAAAAGGAGAAAAATAAAATGAGAGAAAGATCTTGTACAGAGTGATGAAAATAAGGATCTATAAATCGTAGGGTTAACTCAATGTGCTCCTAAAGTTGAATAAAAACAAAATGTAGTCTGGCTGGAGTGGCTCAGTTCGCTGGGCAGCATTCTGTGCAACGAAAGGTTGGTGGTTCTACTCCCAGCTAGAGCACATACCTGGGTTGCAGGTTTGGTCCCAGGTTGGGCACATATGGAAAGCAGCGAATTGGAAGGCAACTGATTGAGTTTCTCACTCTCTCCCTCTCTCTCTCTAAAATAAATAAAAATACATTTTAAAAATGAAACCAAATAATAATTTAATGGTTTTGTGGAGTTTAGATATAGACAGTGGAATTGATACAGAAAATAAAACTCATATATCCAGGAAATGCTTTTATAAGTCACAGTAGCTTGTATAAAGTAAATATACTAGTTAAAAATTCTAAAGAAAAAATATTTCACAACAAGCAAATACATGGTTATTTTACATTGAACTTAATTTGATCGGGGTCTTTCAGTGAAGATTCTAAAATATATTCTTTGTGTCTTTCTTCCCTCTTCGCCTCCTTGCTTCCCTGTCTCCATTTCTTCCTTTATGTTTTTTTTTTCTTCCAGCAAATGAATAAGATCATGGTTTGAGAACCGGTAAGATTTAGATTTGAATCTTGGCTATGCCACATATTAGCAATATTATTTAGGGCAAGTTACTTACACTATTTAATTCTCAGTTTATTTAATGCATAAAATGTGATAGATGATTTCCTCTCACACAATTTTAAGCATTAATTCAGACAAGTAAACTATGTCAAGCATAGTGCTTGGCACAAAGTAAATACTCAATGAAGGTAACTATTCTTTTCACTAGTTATAATTCAGCAAGCCATTACTAAGTATCTACTTTGTATAATGAATAGTATGACTCTCTGAGAATAAGAATATACATAATTATGGGTGGAGTCCTCATGTACATGTCTCTCCTAGTTGTTCCAGATGGGTAGGTAGCTGTGGCCTCACCTTCTGAAGCAGTGAGCTGCTGTGAGGATCCATGTGTTACTGAGCAGCTCTACGCACTAATGAAGGAGGAGCCTAACAGAGATAATCATAAATCACAGGCACTACTGTTAAAGGTTAATAAGCATATTTTTGTGAAAGAAGGTAGGAGAAGGAAAGGAGCATCAGGGAAAGCTTCATAGAGGAGGTAACAATTCAAGACTCCTTTCAATGAGGGCCTCATCACTTCTATGTCCCTTGACATAAGATTGGTCCTGTCCCAAACAAATCCTCATTAATGGGTTCTCAGTGACAATCAGGTCTACAGGGAGATGCCAATACAAGGTTCATATAGTTTGCCAGCTCTCAGGGATAAGTCAGGGTAGTGAATGGAAGGATTTGGGGAGATAAACTTCCCCAAATGCTCCAAGCCTTTAAAATCATGGATTTCTTTGGTTATCATTGGTGATATTTATAACTGTGGCTTTCATTATAATTGTGGCTTTCATTTTTAACTGTGGCCTTTACTTAGCTTTTGGTGGTCGGATCTGAATACAGCTTAGAATCCTGCACTCTTTCTATCGCATTCTTGATTACTCTAAGTGCTTGTTGCTAAGTCCAGGTATTTGCATTTCTGGTTCCTAAACTCAGGGGTGATCAAAATCAATTAATGCCATTCCTTTTAGGTGGCAATGAAGACTGAAATGTTTTTGTTAATTTTGTTGCTTGTATTTTCTGATATATAGCAATAAATGTGCTGATCTAAATCAGAAATTTGGTTACTCCTGATATCAGAAAGTTCTGCTATCAGAAATTTAAAATGTATTCATTGTGTAAAAAATATATTGAGTCATAATATAGTCATAAGAAAATTTCAGAATAATATGGGGTTTCCTAAAACATTTGTTCAGAATACATGTACTAATCTTTTTAAATGTTACTCCCTCTTAACTTAATAAACACTTTTGAAACAGGCATTGTAGTATGAGGCAGTACCATCAAATCTGTAAAGGACTTCTTAAATTAGTGAAGATTTTATAGAATTCCAATAGACATGGAGGTTTGGAAGGAATATTAACATTTTAAAGAGAATAATCAGATTGAGCAAATGCTCTGAAGTGGGAAAATGTAAGCAGAGCCCAGGGGCAGAGACTAAGGTAATCTGGTTGGCACTTAAGGCTCATGCTTTGAGAAATGAACCTGAATTGCTAAAATTGGAGTGCTTTGGGTGTGTGGTAAGGAGGATGGATTTGAGACAGGTGATATTGAAAGAGTTTGAGAAGAGAATAGATATAGTCAGAGACACATGAGTTCAGAACATCATCACTTTCTAAGTGAACTTTTTGAGTTTAGTTCTTTCACAATGTTTGTGTCTAGGATACCCTAATGATAAGGTAGGTCTGAACCTGGCAGGTTTTAGTCACACTAAAGTCTAAAGATCTTCTATTATGAGCAGTAGGGCCTTTTCTTTATGTCAATAGAATAAGTTTATGTATCCTACTATAGTTTATTACTCTAATTATGTTAACAACTAGGGGCCCAGTGCACAAAGATTCGTGCACTGGGGGAGGGGTGGGGGGGTGGAAGGGGGGTCCCTCAGCCCAACCTGCACCCTCTCCAATCTGGGAGCCCTCAGGGGAGCCCTCTCCAATCCGGGAGTTTCTGTCTGTCTTTGCAATCATATGAGCGAATTGTCTGAGACCCCCAATCCAGTTTGGTTTGTTGCTCACAGAATAATAGAGGCATTTTTTTTTCTTTGCTCCATTGGTGGAGATTTCCTGGAAGTTATAGGATATCTTCCCTTTAAGTTTTCCTAGATGCTCTGATTTTACTTATGTCTCTCACCTTTGCTTTCCCTCCATCCCCAACCACAACAGCAACTTGCTCCAGGCTTACTTTGCTCTAGCGCAGTGGTTCTCAACCTTCTGGCCCTTTAAATACAGTTCCTCATGTTGTGACCCAACCATAAAATTATTTTCGTTGCTACTTCATAACTGTAATGTTGCTACTGTTATGAATCTTAATGTAAATATCTGATATGCAGGATGGTCTTAGGCAACCCCTGTGAAAGGGTCATTCGACCGCCAAAGGGGTCGCGACCCACAGGTTGAGAACCGCTGCTCTAGTGTCTAGGACAGCCGTGGGCAAACTACGGCCCGTGGGCCGGATCCGGCCCGTTTGAAATGAATAAAACTAAAAAAAAAAAAAGACCGTACCCTTTTATGTAATGATGTTTACTTTGAATTTATATTAGTTCACACAAACACTCCATCCATGCTTTTGTTCCTGCCCTCCGGTCCAGTTTAAGAACCCATTGTGGCCCTCGAGTCAAAAAGTTTGCCCACCCCTGGTCTAGGAGATCCTTCTGCCACCAGAACTATGATTCCCAGCATTCCTGGTGCTCCCCACACTCTGGGTTTTTTCCCGACTGAGGGATCTATGTCCCCCCAAGCCACTGGCTCTCCTGCTCTGCATTCTGTCCAGTGTCTGAGGGAGCCACGTCTCCCCAAGGGAACGACCAAGGGAGCGACTGAGGGAGCCACGTCCCCTGAAGCTGCCAGCTCTCCCACTCTGCTCTATGTATGCAAATTACCTGCCATCTTTGTCATGTTAATTTGCATACTCATGCCTCATTGGCTGGTGGGCATGGCTGGTGGGTGTGGCTTGAGCGTAGTGGAGGGATGGTTAATTTGCATGTTTATCTTTTATTATATAGGATAACCTGTATTCACATCAATAAAGAATTCTCTATAAATTGTTTAAACTAATTTATTTATGTTGCTCTAAGTAATTGGTCATTACTTTTGTGTTAGAACTTAGGCTTCCTTGAGGAAGGGGCAGTGTTTGTTTAATTAGTTTCTAAAATAGATAACACTGTTAATGGCATAGGCAGTTTGAGATCAGCCATCAGTCTCTTGATTAGCTTACATGATATAATGTGCAAATTTCTTGCAGCAAACTATTGTGCTAACATTTAACATGTGTGCATTAGCATATTTAATTCTGCCAATAAAACTAAGACATAAATAACAGTATGTCCCTATTTGCCCTAATTTGAAAAAATAAAAAAATAAAAACGAGGCTTGTGGAGGTTTGATAAATTTCCTAACTTTTGCAGCTAAGATTTAAATTAAACATTCTGACATATAAATCTTTGCTATTTACCATGGTGATATACAATTACCTGAAATACAGGAATAAATTAGCTAGCTGGAGGTGAAAAAATATTTTTGCTATCATGAATAGGAAGAAAATACTCATTTTTTTTGCACTGAATTATTTCTGACTCAATCTAATCATGTTTAGTCCTTAGGGTGTGGGTGGAGTCCTCATGTATATGTCTCTCCTAGTTGTTCCAGATGTGTAGGTAGCTGTGGACTCACCTTCTGAAGCAGTGAGCTGCTGTCAGGATCCATGTCTTACTGATCAGGACGCCACCACAGTGATGCACGCCATTCAGCTGTAGACTGACTTGCCATGGCCAGTCTCCTTCCTCAGCCTTTGTGCCTCCCACGACTCTCTCTTCAGACAATGATATTAGGTTCGGATGGGCCCCGCATTCTAATGAGAAAAGGGCATTAGTGTTTTGGGAATATCATGATTCATTTACTTTTGGGAGATGTTGCAAGAGTTCATCATTTATGACTTTTATGTATACTGTCTTTTATGTATTCTTTCCCAGGAAATGCTAGCCCTTCTAAAAGCATGATCAATATGCTATATTTTTAGGGTACTTATGTGACTACTGTTGCCTCTAAACTGAATTTTAGAGAACATTTCTGAACTTAATTGATGTGTTGCTTCAAATTCTGGAACAGCTTCAGAGTTCTCTGGAATTCCTCATGAGCTGGGGTTGGTCATGATAGGTCACTGTTGGGTTCACTAGGAAATTTCCATCTTCTTTGTAGCCTCACTACTCAGACTATTGTCTGTGACCTGCAATATGGGTATCCCTGGGAGCTATTAAAAATGTTGATGCTGTATGGAAACAACCTAAGTGTTTGTCCGTGGATGAATGGATCAAGAAAATGTAGCATGCGCGTGTGCATGTGCGTGCACACGCACACACACACACACACACACACACACACACAATGGAATAATGGTATAATATTTAGCCTTAAAAAGAAAAACATCCTGTCATTTGCAACAACATTAATGAACCTTGAATGTGTTGTGTTAACTGCAGTGAGCCAGACAAAAACAACTACTGCATGGTATCACATATGGAATCCTATATAATAAAAGAGAAACATGCAAATTAACTGTCCCTCCACTATGTTCAAGCCACGTCCACAAGCCATGTCCACAAGCCAATCAGAAGCGAGTATGCAAATTAACCCAAATAAGATGGTGGCAGCCACGGAGCTGGAGTGAGCAGGAGGCTTGGGTTGCCCCCCGTGATGGAGGAAGCCAAGCTTCCCACCTACCCAGGCCGGCCCTTGGCTCCACTCAAGGCTATAAAGTTTTAATTATAGAAAATAAATAAATCCCAGATTCCTGCTTCCAGCCAGCTGTGGCCTCCACTCAAGGAGGGGCTGGGAGCCTGGGTTGCTAGACCTGGGCTTCGCTCAAAGCTACAAAGTTTCAATTATAGAAGATAAATAAATCCCAGAAAAAAAAGGAGAGGCTGGGAGCTTGGGTCGTTGGGGGGCATGGCCAGCCTGAAAATGGCCCTCAGCCCCTCACCCAGGCTGGCCAGGCACCCCAGCGGGACCCCCACCCTGATCCGGGACACCCTTCAGGGCAAACCAGCCAGCCCCCACCTGTGCATGATGCCTCTATCCTACATAATAAAAGGGTAATATGCAAATTGACCCTAACAACAGAACGACTGGGAATGACTAGTCACTATGACACACACTGACCACCAGGGGGAAGATGCTCAATGCAGGAGCTGCCCCCTGGTGGTCAGTGCGCTCCCACAGGGGGAGCTCTGTTCAGCCACAAGCTAGGTTGACGGCTGCCAGCACAGTAGAGGTGCCGGGAGCCTCTCCTGCCTCCTCAGCAGCGCTAAGGATGTTTGACTGCAGCTTAGGCCTGCTCCCCTCTGGCAAGTGGACATCCCTTGAGGGCTCCTGGGCTGCCAGAGGGATGTCTGACTGCCAGCTTAGGCCCATTCCCCCAGGGAGCGGGCCTAAGCCAGCAGGTGAACATCCCCTGAGGGGTCTCAGATTGCAAAAGGGTACAGGCCGGGCTGAGGGACACCCCCGAGTGCACAAATTTTTGTGCACCAGGCCTCTAGTCTTAAATCAAAGTCAAACTCATAGAAACAGAAAGTAGAAAGTTGTTGTCAGGGGCTGAGGGGGATGGGGGGAAAGAATAAGGAAAGTTTGGTGAAAGGGTACAGACATTTAGCTATAAGGTGAATATAGTGTGAGGATCTAATGTAAAACCTAGTAATTACAGTTGATAATACTGTATTGCATAATAGAAATGTTCTAAGAGAGCAGATCTTAAATGTTTCACCAAAAAAGATGGGGGAGGGGTAAATATATGAGGTGATGGATGTGTTAATTAATTACATAGGGGAATCTTCCAAAGTTTGACATTGTCTAGTTTATATTTCAACTTGCAACTTTATTTGTTAATTATATCTCAAAGCTGAAAAAAGAAAAGAAATATTGACTCTCAGACCCACACTAGGAAACAAATCAGAAACTACATTTCCCCCTTACTTTATTGAGAAATAACTGATCAATATAATTGTATGTTTAAAGTGTACAATGTGATGAATTGATATACATGTACTTATTGTATAACAAAGATCAAGATAACACATCCATCACCTCACATAGTTAACTCTTTCCTATGTGTGTGTGTAGAGAGAAAGCTTAAGATCCTGTCAATTCTCAAGAATATTTTGTGGATCTAAAGTAATTCCTTTTCAAGTTTCTTTTCAACTAATTTCTTGAAGATTGCTGAGAGTATATCTTAAACATTCTCACCACACACACACACAAACAAGGTTTATTTAAAACTAGAGGCCCGGTGCACAAAAATTTGTGCACTTGGGGGGAAGGGGGGGGTCCCTCAGCCCGGCCTGTGCCCTCTCGCAGTCTGGGACCCCTTGGGAGATAACGACCTGCTGGCTTAGGCCTGCTCCCGGGTGGCAGAGGGCAGGCCCAATCCCTAGGTGCAGCCCCTGGTCGGGCTCAGAGCAGCAGAGGCCGGTGGAGCAGAAGGACATCCCGGCATCCCGATACCAGATGGCATGGCCTTCGGGTCATGGCCAAAGGGAAGGGCGCCGAGAGCGGCTCCACAATGGGGCTGCTGCCTACAGGCATCTGGTGGAGGGCAAGGGGTGGCAGCATCCACTGAGCAAGCGAGGTGTCGGGGGCGGTGGACATGGCCATGATGGCAGGCTAGGCCTAGGGGACCCTACACACGCACGATTTAATCGTGCGCTGGGCCTCTAGTAAACAAATAAAAATCTTAAGAGAGCCCATGATCACCGCAATGGCCAAAGCTGAAGTGGGCTGGGGTTGGCCAGTCACTCAGTTCCTCTCAATTCCCATTTGCATGATTTACTTCCTCTGGTTTATTACTAAGAAATTAGAGTTAAATCACCACCACCAATTTCTATTGTGGACCAGCTCTAAGGTAGTGATACTGCTTCAATATGACAACCATCCAAAGGCTTTTCTTTTTTTTCTTTTTTTTTTGTAACAGACTTCTCAGATGGAAAAGGTCTAGACTTCTATTAAGAATATACATGGACTGCGGACTGAAGGGTCCCAGGTTTGATTCCGGTCAAGGGCATGTACCTTGTTTGCGGGCACAACCCCGGTGGGGAGTGTGCAGGAGGCAGCTGATCGATGTTTCTCTCTCATCGATGTTTCTAACTCTCTAAGCCTCTCCCTTCCTCTCTGTAAAAAATCAATAAAATATATATATTTTAAAAAAAGAATATACATGGACCCCTAGCTGGTTTGGCTCAGTGCATAGAGCGTCAGCCTGCAGACTGAAAGTTCCTAGGTTTGATTCAGGTCAAGGACACATGCCTGGGGTTGTGGGCTCGGTCTCCAGTAGGGGGTGTGCAGGAGGCAGCCAATCAATGATTCTCTCTCATCATTGATGTTTCTATCTCTCCCTCTCCCTTTCTCTCTGAAATCAATATATATATATATATTAAAGAATATACATGGAACATATATTCCTTTGTTGTACCACCAACCAAATTCTCTAGAAATTTACTTAAGCACATTTTCACTAAAATGAAGAAGCATGCATTAAATATATAATAAAGTTGAACAACACCCATAGAGTAGCATTATCTTATAACATCATTTAAGTATCTGAAATAAGCCAGCTATTGAGGTATATTAAATTACTTTCTGACTACATTTTATCATCAGAGAACTGCTGTTTTCTAGTGATTATATTTCAGCTATCCTAGCCAGAGAGTATACAGAATGACAGTGGAAAGTAGTGACTTGTCCTTTAGGTTATCAACATAAAACTAGCAGCACATTTTATAATTTTAAAAAATTTATACTTTATAATTAACGTAATTCCACAACAAAGCACACTATTCCGGTAGTTAGGAGAAGCCATATAAATGATATTACCCAACATAAATTACAATTCTACAGAAATGCCACCATAGGACCAGGGCAGGAAAAGCTTCCCAAAGCTGCCAAGAAATTTTTCACGAGGCCACACTTGTTACAGATTGGGAGGAATGCCACTGCTACGGCTTCTTTCCTCGAGGAGGGGAAACCTGAATAGCACTCTATCGCCAATGGAATCAGCAGTGTCTTATCTTAACAACATCCCACGTGAGTGAACTAAGAATAAAGGTATCACTTCAATAGACGCTGCCTTGGCAAAGGGCACAACTGACTTGACCACTTACTCTGTATATTCTGGTAAATCATATTTATAGAATAATTTTAAAAGTTACCTTGATTGAACATATTTACTGCTTCCTGGTCATCAATAGCTGGTGTCAAAAAACAAAAAGACTGAGATTAGTACATTAAGGACTGTGTGCAATTTTATTGTAATTTCTTAAAGGGTAGCCCTCAGACACCCATAGTCAGAAACACTTGGACAGCTGCTAAAATACAGATTCCTCGGCTCCTCATTTAGTAATGACATCACTTCCACCAATTGCTAGACATCTGAAATGGCCTTTTAACTATTTCTTTCTTGCAATTTTCACATCTTATTGGTTTCCACATTTTGTACCTTCTAGCTTCTAATTTTCCTTTGAATTAGCCCCATTCTCTCCATCCCTTTGACTATTGCATTAGTTCATGCTTTGGTCATTTGACACCTATACTCTTAAAATAATCTTCAAACTGGGTTCCTTTGCACTTTGCATGCATCCATCTCTATTTTACCAGGCTGATTTTTCTAAAAATGTATATCAGGTCATATTTTTCTCTGATTGAAATCAGCTTCATATTTCCTATAAGCTAAATCTAAACTCAGACAGGCTTATCATGCTCTCTAAAATAAATCTATGCAAATTTATTGGCTGCCAGTAGTTACACAGGGCTTTGGTATCTCATCTGCTGTGTCAGAGGAGCTAAAAAATCCTTTTAGAGGCAACAAAAATAAAAAGAGCTGACCATTGCTTTTCCTTCTTAGAATAAGAGAGACTTGACTTCAAATCCCGACGCCCCTACATGTTGACTCAATTATCTAGCTTTTCTGAGTGTTAACAATAAAAATATAAAATAGGATTGCTGTGAGGATTAAACAAACTATAGTGTCTGAGTGTCAGCCAGTCAGAAAGGACATGACCAACCATGGAACTGGAGCAGTGTCTTGGAGGTCTGTTCTGTGCCAAGAATTAACTCTTTACTTGCTGGCAGAGGAGATGGGAGTCCAGGGTAGGACTGGGAGGGCTTGGAGGGGCTGGGGAGAAAACTTTGTAGTCCTGGTGCAATGATTGTTTACCAACGAATTTCAAATTGCTTTCCTCTCTGTTGGTAAAATCCAGATTAAATAGCAGTCCAGTGTGGGGGCCACCAAAATCCTTTAATCTTGAATTTATTGTGAGAGAATCATGGTTTATTAAACATGTTATAAGACAAAGTTGGAGGAGTGTCCTTAAATTTTATGCATGTACTAAGTAATTCCTTTCCTTTAGTCATGCAACAAATATTAATGGAGTATCTATTATACTAGATACTGAGTAGTAGAAGGACAGTAGGATCAACAAGGCAGACTAGTTCTTGCCTTTAGGAAACTTACAGAAGAGGATGAAGATAAACAGTACAAAAATCACATAAATAATTTTGTGGTTTTCTTTAAGATAAATACTATGAAGGTAAATTAAAGAGTCTGTGACAAGGGTAGGTAGTTGAGTAACGGAAGTTAGAAAAGGTTTACATTAGAAAATAATAATTCTGATGAAAACTGACAGATGCTCAGGGGCCGATCTAGGGAGTATTATAACAAATGGGAGCAATGCGTGCAAAGGCCCTGAAGCAGGAAGAGAGGAGCCTGGCAGTTGGGGAAAATGAAAGTGTGGCCAGAATGAGGATGAGAGTGGTATAATACGAGGCTGGAGGGGTAAGTATGAACCAAATCATGCAGTGCTTTAGATGAAGTGGCTATATCCTTTATTGTCCAAACCAGGACATTTAGGGGGCAATAATTATCATGGTTCTTGGGATAACTGGCATGAACTGAGACTGTCCTGGGCAAACCAGAAAATATGGTATTCCACTTAAAGGTGTGTGTGTGTGTGTGTGTTTTGTGGGAAGCTGGGGGAGGCTTGTAAGCAAAATCATTTGTATTGTAAAACATTTCCTTAATGAGTTTGTAGAAAATAGATTGGAAGGGGCCAAGAAAAATATATAAGCAGAGCAGTATGAAGTCTGGTGCAAAAGTTCAAATGAGAGATGATGTTGGCTTGAACTAGAGAGGTAGCAATTGGGATGAAGAAAATAGACATAGATTCAAGAAAGGCAGAAGTAGAGATAATTTTCAGAAAGATTATAAAGATATTGCTAAATTTCCTAATTTCCTTCTTTATTCTACAAGTATTTACTAGAAATCTTACAGCTGCATGCTCTGTTCTGAGTGGGGTCATTAAATGGGTCTCTGACTTTAAGAAGCTATTTACCATTCCTGTAACATACATACAATTGAACACCTGACAACATTCCTCATAAGGAGTATTGAAAGGGAAAATTAATAAAGAATTTTTAATAAATAAAATTTACTATATGAATTCTAAATGATTCTTTAAACTTTAAAATGTTTCATATAGAGGGCTATATATTGTACCTAGCTTCATAATATATTGTTTTCACAAAGTTTAATTCCAGGGGGAAAAAAGGCCAGTTTCTCATTAATTTAAAACATGGGTTAGTTACATTGAAGGATATATTGAAATAAAATGGTAAAAAAACAAGGTACTTGCCTGCTACATCAGTCGGAGGGTTTATTTCCAAGTTTCCAAACTTATTCAGTATTTGATGTAAAACAGACTCAATTCTGCTTTTCATTGATGCTGCATTGTTATTTCTAGAGAATTTAAATTTCATAATAGTATCTGCCATCACAGCGCTGCCTTTTTGCCTGAAAACCATAAAGATATTTTTAAAAATGGATAATTATGATAATTTTCTGCCACAGACAGGGAGAATCTATTTGCAACTCAGAAAGTGACAAATGATTGGTACCTACTATAAATACGGAACTTCTACAAATCAGTAAGGAAAAGACCAACAAGAGAAAAAGTAGAAAATATATAAATGTGCAATTCAAAGGAGAGGGATCCTTAGTGAAAGATAAACATGTAAGTAGCTGCTCACACAGGACAGTGTTTTATACTTAATAATTTATTTGATCTTCATAACAACCCTGTCAAAGAGTCATGTCACTTCATCTTGGGAATTGTGAATAAAAACTGGCTTTTCAAGGGTAATCATTTCCTGATGTGTTTGCTTTCTGTAGCTCAAATTCTCCATTAACACACTATATTTTAATACAGAAGGGATAGGGGAAAAGTGTGTGTGTGTGTGTGTGTGTGTGTGTGTGTGTGTGGGCGCGCGTGTGTGTGTGTATTTAAGGCAGAGGGAATAGCTTATATAAAGGTCTGAGTTAAGAAGAGTGAAGAACTGAAAGAAGTCTAGTGGAGTAAAGAACAGAGTGGAAAGTAGTAAAAGATAAGATCAGAGATGAAGATGGTAGGAAGAAGTCAGATAAAGGAAGGTTTAGTAAGTTTTTTAATACATATATGTATTAAAATACATATATGTCTCTTTGAGACATTTTATTTATATATGTATTAAAAATATATATACACACATATATACACACATAAGTATATACATATATAAATACATACATAATGTGGATTGAAGGAAAGACAAATTAAAAATGACTCATATTTCTTTCTTGAGCAACTAGGTTAAAGCTTTTACCATTAATAGAGGTATGCAACACTAGAAGAGTAACATTTGGTGAAGGAGAGATGATAGGTTCAGATTTGGAAATAGGTTCAGCTAAGGGTAAGTGAATAAAGGGACAGAAAATACAGATAGCTCATTCAGTCCTACATGTTTTGAGAGCTGGTGGATAGTACAGAGACTTTCACAAGAAGGTACTAAGGCAAATGTGCACTGAAGTGCATTTTGGAAAATACTTTTTTCATGGATTCTGCCCACTCCTCTAACTCTCAACAAAATTTATCTGTCCAGAGCTCTATCTCCATGGCTTCTTATTAGGTGACTCTACAGAGAATAAGAAAAATTAATTTTCTTGTAGTATTAGTATTTGAGAAAGAACAGAATCATTCTTCTTTCAAAGATGTTTGCACGTTGTTTGTAGAATTGAGCAATGTGGGCATTTGAGGCATTTGTGGTAGGGTTAGTGAAGGGTGACTATTTTAGTTGTGAATGCTTGTCGTATCACATCATGTAAATAGGTACACATTCAATTAAGGCAGGAATGGCAAATAGCTAGCATGCATGCTGCTACTCCTGCTGTTATTAATTCATGACAGACATGCTTGCATTTGCCATAGCATCTTTATATTACAGCATTCCAGGCAAACAAAAACCCAAAGCCACTTTTGATGTTGGCTGTAGTGTTCTGATCTTGGATGTATAAGGCCAGGACCACAGCACTGCATAACTCCAGGGGACCCTGTTTACATAGACTGCATTGTGAATGGTATCCACTGGATTTATACAACAGGACAGCCCTGTTACCATAACTTCACCCAAATCTCTCTCCACCCCTTCCTCTTTTTCCTACCAAAAATTAAATGTAGTTATTTATATTAGTAGGTAAATAGGTCATATCTGACATGTTTTGTTTTTGTTTTGGCATTGTTTTTTAAACTTCTTATGATACTATTCTCATAATATTGCATTGAATTCTGTGAAAGTTTCATTCATTATTCATGCTGTGAATAAAAGTCAAATGGGCCAAATTGCATCCAAGTTTCCATACTTTTTGATATTGTTCCACTTACCTCAGTTTGACAACATGAGCTCGGATGAACTGATTTCTTAAATCTGATTTTTTGAATGTTGTAGTAATCTGTAGAAATAAAGGGGGGAGGAAACCCTCTGTAATTACAGTTCTTCTCCTTAATCTTTGCTCCCAACCTCGCAACATGAGACTTATGTAAATGAGATAATAGGGACTGAGTAACTAGTTCAGCTCAGTTTAGTTCCATTCCATTTCAGAACACATGGGATTGATTTAGGCAGGTTATATAACCTTTTGATGCAGGCCCATTTTTTTCATTTATTGCACAAAGATGATAGCGGATAAGATGTGTTTCACCAGAAGACATTCTAAATACACTAGATGCTTTACTCAATGAGAGACCGTGTTATGTGATTTGGTGGCAAGCCAACATTAGGGAAGTCCACTGGTACAGCTTATATTGTGTAATCCTTTTAACAACTGCTTTTAAAAGTTAAAACCAGATTAAAATGGGTAGCAATGGAGATCTTGAAGAGAAGGGGAGAAAAAAGCAAAAGGCAGTCTTTTCCTTGATATTTCTAATTAATATGTAAGCATCAGGTATTTTTAGCATCAGTTGGTAATTTCCTGACCTGCCCTTAGCTATCTCCCTGAATCATTGCTCAGTCCCAGCAAGGATGGCCCTCTTGAAGTTTAGCTTTACAGTGAACGAGGAGTGGTTCTAGGACTGGAACAGTTCCCCCAAATTGCAAGGTCAGATATAGTAAGGTTTTGTAATTGAGAGTGGATTCCACTCCTTTATACTGTGAGGTTGCACCAAGGTGGAGTTGGATATGAAAAGATGAAGGTAGGGGAATAAAGTAGCATGCTGAATGCTACAGTAAGCCAGATTTTGAAGCCAATTCTTTACATTGTAAAGTTTATGCAATCTCTATTACACCATCTTGTATTTTACTTTTTCAATATCCATTTCTGTAGGCAGATGTCAAACCAGCCAGCTGTTTGACAAAATGGTAATTTCTTTTCTAGAGAGGCCTTGAACATTTTTAAGCATGAGACTAGCATTTTCTAAGTTAGCTGGTTGAAGAGGATGGAAAACTTCACAGGTGGAGTGAATGGCACATGCAAAGTTCTGCAGTGGGAACAAATAGGTTGTGTTTAAAGAATAAAAGAAGGCCAGTGTGAGCATGCAGCATAGAGAGCAAAGGGCCTAGGGTGATAGGAAAGGCCAGACCATGCAGCATTATCTTAAATAATGGGAAGTCACTGACATTTTTTAAGTAAGAGGAAAATATAATCAGATTGCAATTTGAGAACAGTATCTCTGGCTGTGTTATTTCTTAGGGAAGAAATAATGCCAATTAGTTATGGTGCTATTTTAGTACTCTAGAGTAGAGGTGATGGCTTGGATGCGTGTGGTGGTAGCACAGAAGGAGAGATATGAATGGATTTGAAAAATAATGTGGGATAAAACCTACAAGAATTGGTAATGAATTTGATATTTGGAATGACAGAGAGCAGTATGTCAAGGGTGAATTCTAAGTTTTTGGTTTGAAAAACTGAATAAATGACATTATCATTAATGTGGCTAGGATTATTAGAAGAAGGCTAGGATGGCATGAAAAGATCATATATTTGGTTTTGGGACATAATATATTTGATATATTTTTTTAAAAAATGTCAAGTAGAGATATCAAGCTGGCAAATGGGTGAAAAGGTCTGAAGTACAAAAGAAAAGTCTGGGCTGGAGATAGAGTGAGTCACTAGTATATATTTTGGTTGAAGTCATGCTCATAGATGAGATTATCTAGAGATAGAAAACAGTGTGAGAAGAGAGGAGGGAATAGGCCAAAGCCTTGGGGAATTCAACATTAAATGGCCATGTAGAGGAGCATGAGCTTGTAAAGGACATAGAGGAGTGGCCAGAAAGGTAGGATAAGAAAAACAGGTGAGTGGGTGGCACAAATATCTCTCATGGAAATCACAAAATCATAGGCTTTTTGTATTAGAAAGTACTATAAAAATCATCCCAACAAATTTATTTTACTTATGAGTAAACAGAACCAGAAAAGCAAAGTGAATTGCTTAATATAATAGAAGGTTCCAGGACTAGTTCACTGCTCATTAAGTAGAACAATGCTGTCTATGGGACAAGGATAATGAGGGTACTGATGTTACCAATGGGAAATTATATGATTCTTGGATTTGTGGTCAGGAGACCTTGGTTTAAATTCTGGTTCTACAACTTTCCAGTTGAATGGCCTTTGATGTTTCTTAATCTCACAACCTTTGCTTACTAGCCTATAAAAATGATTTATTAATTCATATGGCTGTTATGAGTTAAAGGTTAGATAATATATGTCAAAGTGCTATATAAACTATAAAGCACAATTTTAAAGTATTATTCATGTTATGTTTTAAATGTTTTATGTGTTTTTACAGAAGGATAAATGTATAAGATTACCAAAATCATACATCAGAAAAATTTCACAGGAGATCTTGCTTTGACAGGTGTTTAAATAGATTCTAAAGCCATAGTACTCTAAGTAGTTTGGTACTGTGAGGCAAGATTAATCAGTGGTAGGGAGTAGAATACAGAAAAATAAAAGGAAGAATTTAGTGTATGATAAAGGTAGCATGACAAATAAATCAATTACACTATTTAACACATAGTTTTGGTACCACCACCTAGCTATTTCTTGGGAAAAAACTGTATCTCTATCTTACTATAAAATAAATTTCAGATGAATCGAAGATAAAATTACAAAAACTGAAATAATTAAAGTACAAAAAAGGAAATGTGAGTGAACATGTTAGAATATTTGGAGTGGAGAAAGACATGTTTAACTTGGCATCAAAGTAAGAAATCATTAAAATGATTGATAATTTTAGCTACATAAAAATACTGAACCTATTGGGCATAAAAAAATCCTACATTATAAACAAGGTTGAAAGTCAAATCCCATATCAGGAAAATATATGCAACATGAATGATAGATAAATTTTAATATTCTAATAAAGAAAGCCCCCCCCCCAAGATTATGTAAAAAGGACAAATGCTTCATCCTATATAATAATCCTATATAATAAAAGGGCGGTATGTAAATAGACCGAATGGCAGAACAACTAAACAACCAATCAAAGTATAATATGCTAATGTATGCTAAGGCTGCTCAACAACTCACTATGACGTGCACTGACCACCAGGGGGAAGAAAGTCAACTGGTCAACCAGTCGCTATGACGTGCACTGACCACCAGGGGGCAGATGCTCTGACAGGTAGGTTAGCTTGCTGCTGGGGTCCGGCCAATCAGGACTGAGCAAGATGGGCTGGACACACCCTAAAGCCCTCCCACAGTCCCTCCCCAGCCCGATCTTGCACTGGTAAGGTCCCTCAGCCTGCCTTGCACCCACTCCCAATCCGTGACCCCTCAGGGGATGTTGGAGAGCTGGTTTCAGCTTGTTCCCACAGGCCACTCCCCTTGGGAGGGAACCAGATGCAGGGCTCATGGCTGGCAAGTGCTGCTGTGGCAGCACGAGCCTCTCCCAGGCGGCGTTGGACTGTGGGTTTCCACCAATCCCTGCAGGCCACCCAGAGGGACCACCCGTGCACAAATTTGTGCACTGGGCCTCTAGTTAATAATAAAATGGGCACTCTCATGACCAGGAAATTCATAAATAAAATAATAAAAATGACTTATTAATAGATGAAGGCAGGTTAAATTATACTAGTCATCAAAGAAATGCAAATCAAAATAATGACATATTGCTTTTTTCTTATTGGCAACAATGAAAAAGATTTACAATGCCTAGTGTTAATGCTGTGGAGAAATAAGCACACGTGTGTATACTTATATACCACTGGTGAGAATGTAAACTGGGGCCCTCTGGAGTGCAATCTAGAAATTAAGATAAATGTTTAAAATACATAAACTACTCTCTATTGGTATAAGAGGTGCTTGAATAAACACATACATGGGGAAAACAAACAAATAGAAGTATTTTAAATATTCAAATATTCAAAGCATAACCCTTCACTTCCTTATTCTTAGTGTGTGGTTTGCACATAATGTTTTGGAAAAGGGAGGGAGTAACTTTAGTGTAGAGACCTGACAAATACTACTTCAGCCAGGTGATCAAGGTCAACAGTGAAAAGTCATGTTGCTAATATGCACCCCCTTCATATGATGTAAGGAACATGACTCTTTTCCTCTGTGGTCTTCATCCCCCAAACCCATAATCCTTGTTTAACCATGAGAAAAAACCTCAGAAAAACCTCAATTGTGGGACATTCTATAAAATACCTGGTCAGTACTCCTCAAAGCTGGCAAGGTTATAAAAAGCAAAAAAAAAAATCTGAGGAATTGTCCTCGTTTACAAGAGCCTAAGGAGACATGAGAACTAAACGTAATATCGTATTCAAAGTTGGGATTTGGGAACACAACAGAAAAGTACGTTAAGTAAAAATGAAGGAAATTAAATAAAATAAGGATCTTGGTTAATACCAATGTATCAACATTGGTTCATTAATTGTAACAAATGTACTATTGTATGTCAGTGGTAATGACAGAGGAAGCTGGGTGTGATGTATAAGGCAATTCCATATTATCTTTATAACTTTTCTGTAAATCTAAAATGCTTCTACACACCGGGGAAAAATGGCGACCAGCAGGAAGGTAGGGAGGGAGCTTCTACAATAAAATCTTCAGTAAAAACAAAGAAAACATTTGAAAATCTCTAGAAAAATTTTTTTAAAATGCATAGATCCCATACTCTGATAACTCTATGTCTGGTGCTATATACCCAATATATGATCATGCAAATGTGCGAGGATGTGTGAACAAGGGTGGTCATCAGGATGTTGAATATAATAGTGAAAAACTGGGAACAATTTAAAACTGCCAATAAAGGGCTGGTTATATAAAATATTATATATCTACACACTATAATACTACTTAGTTATTGGAAATGGTACATTTCTAAATTTATTGATATTTATTTCTATAACATATTTTTGAGAGAAAAGTAGATAAATTAGCATGTATAGTCTGATTCCACTGACAGATAATTATATGTGTCTGGGATGTATGATGTATGCCATCTGCATAGAAAGGTACCTGGAACATCAAAATGTTAATAGTAGATATATATGAGTGTTGAGATTTTATGCATGTTGAGATTTTATTTCTTTATATTTCTTGAATACTCTGAATTTTCTACATGTTTGTATATTATCTTTCTAACAAGAGATAGTACTAAAATACTTTGATTTTGATAACAAGGTATATATAATGATTTACTTTAAAAACATTCTTTGAGAATAAGAATAACAAGCTTAAATTAGGAAATATTTAAGAATTTTATATTAATAATGTTTAATTTAATAATTTTTTTTGTCATTGGGTAATATGTTCTGAAGACTTAGTGAATATCTTCCAAATGTGCTGGTAGGGCTTTTAAAAAATTAATTTAGTTCCTAGTTTTTAAATTGTTGAACATATGTTTTGCTTTATTATGCCATTTCTCTTCAAATTAGCCTTTTGCAATTTTACATATGCTCTACTAAGGATGAGCTGAGCTAACATACCTGGTCTGTCTGTCAGGGACGGAGTGACCTCCTGAAGGCTGAGGACTTCTCTAGCATCTTACTGTAATGACAAATAATGGGGTTCCATTCCATATGATGAAGCTGGGGGTCTACTCAAAACTCACTTTGCAGTTTGCTTCCTTCATTGAGCTAAG
The DNA here is from genome assembly GCF_000412655.1 of Myotis brandtii. Classification (NCBI taxonomy): domain Eukaryota; kingdom Metazoa; phylum Chordata; class Mammalia; order Chiroptera; family Vespertilionidae; genus Myotis; species Myotis brandtii. The sequence goes on from NW_005360676.1 coordinate 4,811,779, forward strand.
TACACAGCTGAGGCATTTCAAGATATCTTTGTGTGGATGTGAAAACTTCATTATGAGTAACTGGCCTCCTGAAATGTATATCCATAGTAGCTTCTTCAAGAAATTTAGGAATGTCCATTGGCTTGAAGTCCAAATAATGGAATCTCATGATATAAATGATATAACTAAATATTTTTGTTGCTTTCTCATAACAGATTGGGAAGAGAAAGTAGTAAGTTGGGGAGAAGGGTTGCTAAGATAGAAGGTAGAAGTTTTATCTGCATTTCCATATTTTCTGTAATATTCCCAAATTCAAGCTCTTGACTTTTGGATTTTTTCTGGACCATTGTTATGGCCTTCTAAATAGTCTTATTATACAGGCTCTTCTCTTCATAATCTAATTTTTACATTTCTGAACACAAATCTGTTGAATCCTGTTCCCATCCTGCTACCTCCTACTGAAGACTTTTTGCCTAGAAAATAAAGTCCAAAGTTGTTAGCTAGCACCTTCTCCCCTCTGTGCCTTGGCTTATATTTTGATTGTTGTGCGACTTACTCATCTTTACAGACAACCTGAGAAGTCATCTATATAAGAAGCCACCTCTGATCTCCGTGACTGAATGTAATTTATCCTCTCACCACAAACTCATGTTTGCCATGCTCTCATGTCATGTACCCATTACAGTATATATCTTGTATCATAAGTATTTTTAGATTTGTTTAATCTTTCATGTTAGACTTAGCTCCACCAGGGCAGGGCCCACTATCCATTTTTTATATGTTCACAATGTTTTGCAGGATTAATGTTTAATAAATGTTTATTGTAGGAACAGGAGGTTCCCATTCCTGACAATAAACTGATGTTCTCAATGTTAATCCTACATCTACCTCCTGATATAGATTCTCTTCCCAAATCATTCTAATTCTGATATTTATTCTGATCTTATTAAACATTGAAATAATATACCTAATGTCCCTTGCTCTAATTCCATGCTCACCAAGCAGTTGTCTCATACTTTTGCCCCCAGTAAGGTTTCCATCCATGGGAAAAATGTGTTAGACAAGTGGATGATTCAGTCCCCCAGCCATGATAGCTTTTATTGTGGATTTACTCAGTGGTTCCCAAAGTATGGTCCTTGGATCACTAGCATCAGCATCACCTGAGAACTTGTTAGAAATGCAAATTGTTGGGCCCACTCCAGATGCACTGAATCAGAAACTCTGACATTAGGGCCCAGAAATCTGTGTTTTAATAATCCTGCCCCTTCTAACACTTTTCAGGCATGACTTAAGAAAATGTGGATAAGAATTAGTATACTAGCAGATTAACTTAGAAAAAGCAGAAACACATCTTTTACCTTTGAAGAGAGAAAAATATGTAGAGCACCTAGCAATTGCAAATGTATTACAAAATAATAGGTTTATTATCATATTTTTTTATGATGGAATAAAGAACAGAGATAATATTAACTTACCGCAGATTCAATTCTTCCACTCAAATTTCTATACTCTTGTGTAGCTGGTGAATTTAACTTATCGTTATATGTAACATTTGGGATTTCAAAGCTGCTAGAGTAAAAGTAAGATTTTTTATCTGTAAAACAAAGAAAAAGCACATTACTAAGTACTTTAATCTTTAGTTTATTCAGAACTATGGGAGGCTATATTACATAATTTAAAAATTTTGCTTCTATTAAATGAAAGAATACTTTAAACTTAATATAAATGTATTTATAATAAAACTAGAGGCCAGGTGCACAAATTCGTGCACGGGTGGGGTCCCTCCGTCTGGCCGGTGGTTGGGGACAATCGGGGCCGGCTGGTGGGGGGAGGGACCGCTGCTAGTAAGATTGTGTTTTCAGAAGACAGATTATAAATTAACAAATACTTAGGTACATCCAAATTTTAGGATTGACACTTAAGGTTATTTTATTTTGTTTAAAGTATTACAAATAGTAGTATATATGTCTCCTTTTTTCCCTCCATTGACCTCCCCTGAGCCACTTCTTTGCCTCTGTATCTATTTTTGAAACTTTAAGTTCTTTAGAACATTTTGTTTTTACAATCTATAATAATCAAAGCATAAATGCTAATTAGACCGGACATCCTTCCTTCCAGACAAAGCCGCAGCAGGTGGGGGCCGAGGCAGAGGCAGCAGAGGCCCCGGCCGCTGCAGCAGAGGGAGGGGGCTGAAACCAAGGCCCTTGCACAAATTTCGTGCATTAGGCCTCTAGTTTTATCAGGTTATTAAATGAAAAGAGAATCATGGTATTAATGAAAAATCAAAATAGGCAAATTCTAGTATTAGAAAAGTACCAGGAAATTTTTTTCCTTTGGCTATAATACTTTTGCCTGGGTAATAATGTTTATTAGACTAAAAAAGGCCAAAATAGAAGAGAAAAATATATAGATTGAGGGAAAATATAGAAAAAAATATATAGTTAGGAGATTATAAGCAAAAAATATAATTATCTTATATTAGGAACTAAAAGTGGCAATTAAAGAAGGCCAAAATTTTTAAAATATTAGTTTCAGGTATACAGCATAATAGTTAGTCAATTATATAATTTACAAAGTGATCCTCCTGATAATTCAAGTACCTACCTGATACCACACATAGTTATTACAATATGTTGACTATATTCAAGATGCTGAACTTTACATCCCCTGTGACTATTTTGTAACTACCAATTTGCAACCATCAGTTTGTTCTCTGTATCTTTGAGTCTGTTTCTGTTTTGTTTGTTCATTTATTTCATCCTTTAGGTTCAGTATATAAGTGAAATCATATGGTATTTGTCTTTATCTAATTTATTTCACTTAGCATAATACCCTTTATGTTCATCCATTTTGTGCAAATGGTAAGATTTCAAGGAAAGCCCAGTTTTTAATCTGAAAGTGTATTTAGTTATTTAGACTGAAAAGTGGCTCTTTTAATCTTCTGGTACTTACCAAAAGCTAAAAAGTGGATCAGTAGACCTATCGTCACTGCCAGGATTAACACCACTGCGATAACAACAAAAAGCACTACATATGGATTCAGGAATCTTGAGGTCGATGGCACCCGTGCTGGCCTTTGAACAAGAGAAAAACATCACAGGCTACTTATTTCATGCAGAGAAGCTATTATTTTAGTGCTCATGATCATATTCTGTCTTCTTAAACCTATTAGCTTGCACATGGTTCTATTTATGAAAAACCAAGTGATTCTTTTTATATATATATTTTTAATTGATTTTAGAGAGGAAGGGGGGGGAGAGAGAGAGAGAGAGAGAGAGAGAGAGAGAGAGAAACATCAATGATGAGAGAGAACCATTAGTTAGCTGCCTCCTGCATGTCCCACACTGAGGATCAAGCCTGCAACCCGGGCACTTGACCTGACTGGGAGTCGAACCGTGACCTCCTGATTCATAGGTTGATGCTCAACTATTGAGCCAGGCTGGCTGGGCTGAAAACCAAGTGATTCTTGATGGGAATTTAGTCCTGGAAATAATCCTGACCTGGACAACATTCTCCTTAATGGTTTTTCTTTCAAAAATTTTTCAGCATGTTGTTGACATGTAGTTGCTAGAAGAATAAGGAAATCTAACCTATGGTTTGCAGTTGTTTTCCCTTCTTCCAGTTGATGAAATTCTCAAGAATAAAAACCAAATTGTTCTCTGTTTTGCTATAACTTCTTCCAGGACCCTATGTGGGACACTTACTATAGTAATCTCCCTCACCTGAGCACCATCCTCAGGATTGTATAGAAAGAGATCATTTTGAGTGGGGCAAGGATGGACGGAGTCAGAACAGTAGCATTTTTCACTGTTATATTATCCTTATTATAAAAATGGGCATGTGGCCAGAGGCCGAGAGCTGAGGTCCAGGAGAGTAGCAAGCTCCCAAAATGAATTAGAATTGCACCACCAGCAGAGGATTTGTGTGATTTATTCCTTTTTCTCATGAATCTGTCAACTGCAATGTAATCCAATAGTATCTGATATTGCATTAGGCATATAGCCCAGGTACTATCTTTTATACTGCCTTCCTCTCACTGCACACACACTCATACTGGGGAGGTCGTCAGAAGAGCTGAGTGTGAATTCCTGTTCTATCCCTTGTTTGATTGGTGATCATACTGTTATTTATCTGAGACTTCCTTTACCTGAAAAATAGGAATAATCATACCAGCCTCATAAGGCTGTTTTGAAGGTCAGTAAGGTTATGTTAGTTATATTTCTAGTTAAATCAGTTATTCACTAGGCTGTGAGCACCTTGAAAGTAAAGATGGTATTCATGCTATGTTTCCGACACTTCTGTAGGGTGCCTGGCATACATAAGTGATTCATAAATATTTATGATATTTATAAATATTTGTTGTATGTGTTAACACCTGGCCATGTTTCAAATTTTAAGATTTTTACTGAGCTGAAAGTATTTTACATTTAGTCAGAATATAGTCTGACTTTCATTTTTTTCCATTTGTTTTGCCAACATTCTGGTCTACGTGTGAAGGGAATGCTCTGAGGTCAGATATTCCCAGACATTTATAGGTTTCACAGCAGGGTTGCCTAGTGGTGTCTGGGCTCTGCCCAACTCACAGACTTATGGAAGGGTACCTCCTGGCATTTTGCAATGTACCCCCTGCATATCATATGTTATGGCCCTGGGACTAGTAACATGTCAGATTATTGGAGGTGGACATAGAATTGCTAACTTGCAATTTTGTTGAATAAACACATTAAAAATTGACCATGCCTCTGGCCAGGCCAGTGTGGCTCCCCAGTTGAGCATCAATCTATGAATCAGGAGGTCATGGTTCGATTCCAAGTCAGGGCACATGCCCGGGTTTGAGGCTCAATCCCCATTAGGGGGCATGCAGGAGGCAGCCAATCAATGATTCTCATCATGGATGTTTCTCTCTCTCTCTCTCTCTCTCTCTCTCTCTCTCTCTCTTTCTCTCCCTTCCTCTTTGAAATCAATAAAAAATATATTTTAAAAAATTGACCATGCTCAAATATTATCATTTAGTAGAAGGGCATTGAAATATGTAAAAGTAGGAAGGACATAATCTCAGAATGATTAAAAAAGATGATGAATAATTAGACTTTAGTTCTAGGATGTCTTTTTACTCCAGTGCTCCTATTTGTTCATTTTGCTCTACTAGTGAAACTGATGCTCACTGACACTGGTCCAGAGTCCAATGTTTAGGAACCACTAGTGGTAATTTCCAAGTTTGGAGAAAATTGGCACTTTGACATTTGTTGACTTTTGATCCTATTTACTCCTGTTACTTTATGGGATTGTCCTGTCAATGACAAGCGATCACCAATGCACATAGTGTTTGGTATTTGTGAGTTCAGTGAATATTAGTGGCTGCCCAGCAGTAGGAGAGCCAAAAGGAGACAGCACTGGAGGCAAGGGTAAACCTAAAAATCTAAATAAATTTCAAATGGATTGGGCTTCCTCCTCAACCAGGGATTAACTATTTCCAGAGGCGAACATGTCAAGATTTATGGATGTGAAGAGAGAAGTACTGAAAAACAAAGTTTAAGTTGGAGGTCCAAACCCCAGAAAACCAAAACATAAAGGCTGGAGTCAGCACATGCTTTAGCTTGGATGAGCCTCCCATGGGAATGACATTAGAGCCGACTTTGCTTCAGTTCATAGAAAACATCTTAAATTCAATGACTGAAAAGCATCATGAGGCATATGACTCAGTAAACAAAGGGCGTGGAGCTCAAATTATCTTAATCTCACAAGCCATATTTAATTGCATAAGAATGGATTGTTCCACCCTATAGAAAATAGCTGAAAAAAATGTCTGCTCTTTTTTTAGTGCGGTTTGTCCTTAAACCTTTGTAAGTGGCTGGCTTTAAAGCTTATGACAACACAAACTCAATTGTGGACAATATTTACTTTGTAAACTATTAGAGAAAATGTGTTCCAGACACTGTCTACATTTTTTAAAATATATTTTTATTGATTTCAGAGAGGAAGGGAGAGGGAGAGAGAAACATCAACGATGAGAGAGAATCATGGATCGGCTGCCTCCTGCACGCCCCCTACTGGGGATCGAGCCGGCAACCCAGGCATGTGCCTTTTCGCCAGAATAGAACCCGGGACCCTTCAGTCCCCAGGCTTATGCACTGAGCCAAACCAGCTAGGGCCACTGTCTGAATTTTGACTCACAAAGCAATGGTTCTGGGCTGAAGTGAAGTGAGCAAGTTAGGGGTGAGGATACATCAGAGGGAGATAAAGTGAGAAAGGCAAGAGTAGGGTGTCGGCAGGTGAGAGGAGATCATTTGGGGCTTTGTATGTAAGGGTTTTGGTCTTTATTCTGAAAAAGACAGTCTTTGAGGGTTTTGAGCAAAGGAATGACATCAGATCTATTTCTTTAATAGGCTCACTCTGGGAGGTGCAGAAGAATAGTGGGCTGGGGATGGAGTGGGAGATGATTTGGGAAATCATTCAGTGATTGATAGGAGAGATAATGGAAGCATACACAATGGTGGTTGCATTGGAGGTAGTGATAAGTGGTCAGAGTCTGGATATATTTTAAATTTAGACCATGGAAGATTTGCTTATGATTCACTTATGAGATGTAGAAAAAGGGATCTAGATTGAATCTAAGATTTTTGTTTCTTTCCAATCAACCTTTTAAAATCTTTCAAGGGATTTTTTTTAAAAAAATTAAATCTTAGGTTTTAACACTCTCCCCTTCCCCTACCTCATTTGAAATTTATCTATAGCTTTTCATGATCCTCAGGATGGCATCCAAACCTTCCACATGGCATTTAAAGTCCATTACAGTCACCTCTGGAGTCTTATCTTCTGCCACATACTCATCTGCCCACTTATCCCCAGTCAGACACCTGGCGAATTCTCATGTTATTCTTAAAATAATTCAAGCATCTTTCTTTTCCCTTCTTGTGATCTCACTGCTCCTTATCTGATCTCATATGCCCAATGAATTTCTCTATTATAGTCCTTATCCCTTCATGTGGTAAACAATGATTGTATGGCCTGGGCCCACATCTAGGCTGTAGCTCATGAAAGGTAGAGATGCATGGATACGTCCTGTCCTTAGCACAATACCCATTATGAGTCCATATGGGGCTTTGTTTATGGAAAAACTGATGGATGAGACTGTGGAGATGAGTTTAAAAATAATTGTACTGTAGTTTGGAGGGACTTTAAATACAATTGTATGCTATCCATTCTTGTTTTGAATACTGACAAAGTACAGATAGGAGAATAATCTATTTAGTGCTTACCATGTATTTGGCACTGGATTGAGTTTTTCTACATCATTTAACTTAATCCTGGTAAATAACTCTGGTTTATAGATGATGAAATAGAGGCTTAGCTACTCAGCTAGGAAGTGACAGAGCTGGAATGTGAATCCAGGTCTGTCAAGCTCAAACTGGAAAAATGTCCACATCAGATGGGAGGAGGTTTTTTGTTAATTATCATGTCGTTGTTACTAATTTCTATCACACTACATTACCCTTGATGCTAAGAGATGGAAAGTCCAAAAATATTTGTACAAACCTTTTATTATAGAATATGCAAACACATACATTTTAATATGCGTGTTTACATTATATATTGAAGCATTGGACTTATGAAGAATATGAAAATGGTTCCAAAGTGAAGGGACAAATTCTATTTTAGTCAGTTTCATTAACTCTAAGTGGTTACCACTGGGCAGGCAGTAGAGATGATCCAATTCAATGATTTAATTTTTTTTTAAGTTTGAGGAGCACTTTAAATAAGGTCTTATTTGGAAGGTCAATAATAAACAGAAGAAAGTGGAGTAGCTTTTCTGGTTGAACTTGAGATGGGTGAAAATGACCTATTTTCTCACTGAATCAATCCAATACTTTTACTTATTTCTAAAATTTTTTTGTTGATTAACTTGATGTCATCTTAGTTGATATCGACTTAGTTTATCAACTTGGTAAGCTTGAGTACACTGTACAAGGAAAGAGACACAGGATTCATTAGGATTGTACGACTGGATGTTGGCAGTCAGTGCCACAGGTTTAAGACTTCTTATTTGTTTTATTAAATTATACATTCTGAAAACTCTGGGCTTATATGGAAGATAAGAATCCTATCCTTTGTAATAGATGACATAGGGAATATAGTCAATAATATCTTAATAACTATGTAAGGTGTCAGATGGGTACTAGACTTATCAGTGTGATCACTTTGTAAGTTATATAAATGTCTAATCACTATGTTGTACCCCTAAAACTAATATAATATTGTATGTCAACTGTAATTAGACAAAGAAAATAATCCTGTCCTTGAATCACAAGCATGCAACACTATATGTGTGTGTACCTTTGGAATACACTACATGACATTTTAAAATATTCAATGGTTTACTTTCAGTTTATTTTTTATCTTGGGTAGCATATAAATAAGCTTATATTTCCTGATGATATAAATTACTTTATCCTTCCTGAGGATACAGAGGCTAAGCAAGTGGTGAGGGACCCATGCTAGAATGCTTTTGTGAAAATTAGGAAAAGGCAACTTCTCTGGCAGACAGAGCCAATTATAAAAGGGTGCTCCTCAGGCTGCATTCAGCTCTACTCTGGGACAGAAAATTTGGCACAGAGCTTAGGCTACATATCTGCTTCCAATCTTCTCCTGAATTATCCATTTTTGTATATTGCACAAACTATACAACTGTGTATAGCAGTCCTGTAATGATGTGTCGAAATTTGGTAACCTGCTACTTGTAGGGAAAGCCAATGTAGGATTGAAATTCTTCTCACAAAATTTGTAAGTTGATATGAACAAGTGACTAGTATGAATATATGTATGCATGTATGTATGTAAGTATATATGTATATATGTAATGACTAAGTTGGGAGTGATGATGATTCATGAGAACCTGCTGCCAATGAAGCTAGGAGTATGGGCTCAATTGTTTCATAAGCTGCTTAGGTTTATCCTTTGCTGGGACTCAGGCTCTTTTGAACAGATCTAAGTCCTAGAGTCAACCTCATGAGAGGGTGTGGCCACAACAGGGCAAATCTACCTTTACTGCTGGGAGAAAAATAAATGCCTTCCCTAGTGATGCTCCATTCATACTTTGTCTAATTGGTTATAAACATGAAGAAATCTTTATTATATATGGAAATACATGGGCATTTTCTCCATTTTATTGTTGTTATAACATTAAATATATTTAAAGTTGATTTACAACAATTATTACTTGATTTTAAAAGATTTCACTGGGTTCTAATATTTAAAGGTGTATTAAACAATTATTAAAGAAGAAAAATAGATTAAGCCTCATCATAATATATCAAATCTTATTTATTTGGACCCTACTAAATTGAAAAATACTTCCAGTTTTATAATATAGTCAATAATGTCCACTTTATGCTTCTGCAAAAAAGTAAGGCAGATGCTGATTTTTTTCAATTAAAAAATGATCATTTCTCCTTTTTGAGATTTCCTTTGTTCTGATATCAGTTATGTTTTTGAAATAAATGATATGAGATTACCTGAGCAAAAAATTAAAAAAAAGAGGGATAACTCATAGATATGGACAACAGTGTTGAGACTGTGGAGGGGAAGAAGGTGGGTGGAGCTGGAAAAGGGCATAGAGGGGCTACATGGTGATGGAAAAAATAAAATAAAAGTAAATTAAAAATAATATCATGAGAAATGTAAAAAAATTTTAAAAAAGATTTGGCAATTGACTTTAAACTGAGCACAGTGTTTAATTCTTTCATTAAAAGACATTTAAGGGGATGTGGAAAGAGAATTGGAGTTAGGAGATTTGCACTGTAGAAGTAGCTTTGAGTAATTGTTAATAGAAGATGTCTGGAGACTACTGACTGACAAAGAGTCAGTTAAAGACTTAGAGCTATATTCTGGTTACTGCACTACTAAACTTACAGTATACTTGCTTTTAGAAGGAAGGCTATCTTTGCTGGAACTGTACAGTTTGCCCAAAGGATGGGTTCTTGCATCAATAATTGAGATTATAGAGCCTTGTTAGTGTGCAAATGGGCACAATGTCAATATGGTAGGTGGTGGCTCTTCTACAAAGGTCAGCCTACCTAGGTGATGTGAAAACAACAGAAAGATGGAAATATTTATTTTGGAGCTTCATGATGCTGATATTTTAAGTATATTTCTCTAGGAGTCACCAAATTCACAAAGTGATGAAAGCAATACCTTGTTGACTCTACCATTGTTGAAAGATGTGTACCTAGTGTTTCAATACCAATGCCTGTAACAGAGAAAGTCCTGGAACAGGTTACTGATCTGCTAATTAAGGGTAGGGAGAGGCCAGCATGTACTCTAGAGGTCACTGCTGTTCAGTGTTAGTTTCCTTCTGAGCTCTAAAAAGTTAGCTACTGACAGGACCATTGAGCTCAGAGTAAACTAACAAAGCAAGAAACTATTTAGATGAAGATTTGCTTCCTTGTCCATTTTCCTCTAAATAGCACTTTTTCCTCCCTGGATTTAGTTTTAAAACTTGGTTTTCTTTCTCCTTTGCCATTTTTTAAATTCTTCCCCTTCATTTATTTTCCTTTACTCTTAATTAAAGACACCAATATTATTTTGGTAACTTTCTTCAAATTACAAAGCCATACCAATGACAATCTAACTATGATATTTGATACTTTATTGCCAGAATGCTTCTTGAAAATGAATACTTGAAATTAATTTTTGTAGCTATTGAAATGATGAAAATATTTTGAATTTGTATTTCGGTGATGGTTGCACAATTCTATAAATATGTGAGAATGCACTGAATTAATTATACCCTTAAACATGAGAACTTTTGGTATGTAATCATATCTCAGTGCAGCTGCTAAAGAAAATTAAATTTATCTTTTAATGATTATTATTTACTCTAATAACAAAATTATCAAGCTTTCTGCAAAGAATTGTCTGTGAGGGTGGGCTTAAACTCACAAGAACTGAAAAGGACTCAATAACCTGTTCAGTTCAAGTTTCAAGGGCATTTTCTAGAAAACAGTTCTCTCAGGCATTGGGATACAGTGGTGTGTTATTGTTGATGGCAAGCCATTTGTTACAAATAATAGTTAAAGCATCAGAGTTTTGAAATGATTTACTTCTTTTTAAAAAAATATATTTTATTGATTTTTTACAGAGAGAAAGGGAGAGGGATAGAGAGTTAGAAACATTGATGAGAGAGAAACATCGATCAGCTGCCTCCTGCACACTCCCCACTGGGGATGTGCCCGCAACCAAGGTACATGCCCTTGACTGGAATCAAACCTGGGATCCTTGAGTCCGCAGGCTGATGCTCTATCTGCTGAGCCAAACCGGTTAGTGCAAAATGATTTACTTCTTACACAATTTAGAGCAGCTAATTCTAACATAACATTCCTCTCACTCATTTGCATTTTTTAATTTTTGGTGGAGCAGTGTTTCAAGTAAGGCATTTGGAATTGCTTATAATCCTGGTCAGATCCATGAAAAAGAGTGATTTTTAAATTTTTTAAATCCTCATCTAAAGATATGTTTTACTGATTTGAGAGAGAGAGAGAGAGAGAGAGAGAGACAGAGAGACAGAGACAGAGAGAGACATTGCTGTATGAGAGTAACATCGATCAACTGACTTTGTGCATGCCCCCACTGGAGATCAAACTAAAACCTAGGCATGTTCCCTGACCACCTGCCCAGGCAACCTTTCGGTGCACGAGATGGTGCTCCTACTAACTGAACCACAGTGGTCAGGGCCAAAAGAGTGATTTTATTCAAGGCTCTGACTTCTCTGTTTTCTAAAATCCAAGTACATAAACAATCCTTGTCTACTATAAGATTAGTATGAAATGTTCAAAACCTTAACTTATCACTTTGTCAAAATATACTGACTCTAATATAGAACTAGATACATGTTTGCTTTTTACAGAAAATAAATGAGTAACAGATTTAAGGGTCCTTTCTCCCAGCTCAATGTGACCTGATTTGTAGTATTAAACTGCAAGTGTCAGGATATTTCATTCATTGGCTCTACAAAGTGCGTCCCACTGAGGTGGGAAATTTGGTATATCACACTCCAGAGAAGCACAAGCAGCATTATTATTATTTTTTTGCCCAAATGTGTTCATCTTCCAATATTTGATTTGACTGTGACATAAAGACTCAAATGTAAAAAAGATTCTAACCACTGCCAAGGAAACAATCCTGATTAATTTGTATAGAAGGATATATAATAGTTTTTAAACATTGTTTACTTAGGTAGGAGAGCAGGGAGACAGGAAAGGAGGTATTATGCAAGATGGGGTAGAAGAAAGAAAAACATAATTAAATGCACAACTTAAAGAAGTAAAAATCTATTAGTAAAGGATCTAAAAAAAGAAAACCATTTCCTTATAGACGGGATGGGATAAGTTAACAGGCATGGCATGATAGACAATCCAGAAATTTCCTGGAACTATTCTCAGTACAGCTAGAGAAATGAAGACTAGATTCAGAATCCCATATGTATTCATCATGGTTAGTTCTATTTAACTATATCTAGTAAAGGATATTGTTCTTATGGGGGGGAAAAGTGGCTTTTAATGAATCATGGACCAAACCCAAGGTTAGTTGTTTTAAGTACTCTTGAGTAATATTTAGTTGCATTAATATATTTTTTTAAAACAACATCTTTACTCAACCTCTTCTGAATTTAATCCTACTGGCTCCTTGCCCAGATCATCTACAGAAGCGGAGGAAGGAGTTGTGGTTCTCAATATCATCTGTCCAGGATGATTTCGTGTCATAGAAATATGAGTAGTTTCAAGATCTCTGATACTGATTTTTTTACACAGTAGAATGTATTCCTTAGAGCTCAGAAAAAAATAAATGCAGATATATATCTTATCTTGGGAAGCAGAATGCATACTGGGGTTAAAATTGTTGAGGTGATCAGAAAAGCTGTTTGACATGAGGTAAAATCACTTCTCTGGACTTTTGGAAGAAGTCGATTCCAACTCACATGGATGACTTTGAGGGGTTCAGGGCTTTAGGAAAGAAGTAACTGCAGATGTGGTGGAAATAGCAACAGAACTAGAATTGGAAGCAAAGTCTGAAGATGTGCCTGAATTGCTGTAATCTCATGATAAAACTTTAATGAATGAGGAGTTACTTCTTATGTATGAGTGGAGAAAGTAGTTTCTTGAGATGGAACTAATTCTGGTGAAGATGCTAAAAAGATTATTGAAATGACAACAAAGGATTTAGAATATTACATAAACTTAGTTGAAAAAGTAGTGGCAGGGCTTAAAAGGATTGACTCCAAGTTTGAAAGAAGTCTTACTGTGAGTAAAATGCTATCAGAGAGCATCATGTGTCATAGAAAAGGCATTCCTAAAAGGAAGAGTCAATCAATACAATAAAATTCTTTTAAGAAATTGTCACAACCACCCAGGCTTCAATCACCCTGATCAGTCAGCAGCCATCAATATTGAGTCATAGTTACTCATTCAATGGTTTTAGGTTTGGGATGTTGCTTTTATTTTACATATTATGAACACACGCTAAATTTAGACTTAAAGAATACTTTGAAAAACTTAAATAATGGCAAGTTTTTTTGTGTTTTGTTTTGTTTTTAAACTCAAAAGAAATAGATCCTCCAAGTTTGAGTAACACCTTTTAAGGAATTGGATTGGATATCGTCAGGTTTCCTTAAAACAGTAGATATTGATTCTTGTCCTCATGTTTTATTTTAGGGGTGTCAACCATAGTCATCTCAGGAGTTGGAGTGGTATAAGAGTAAGTTAAGTAACAAATCTCTGAGAAAATAGCTTGGGAGTGCATCCCGGAGGACAAATTGATAGTGAGCATGAGAGAATTTGCTGGAAAATATATTATCCTAAGTGACTGATTGCAGCTGACCATCCTATGTATTATATAACTCCATCACCACTCCCTTATTAGTAAAACATTTGTTAACCAAAAATAATATAAATTTTTTTATCACCACCATTAGTAAAACATTCTGGCCAAATTCAGCAACTGTTTTAGTATGTGGCCTTGAGGATTTTGTGGGCAAAAACTTATACTTTATACGCACTACTTAAATACACTTGCCTAGTTTTTATTAAGTTATATATCCTTTGCCTAATTATTTGCAATGCTGAGCATGGTTTTTTAAAGTTAAAATAGACAATTATAAACTAGAATTGAGTTTGAAATGCATTTTTGACAGATAACCATGTCCCCCCTTGCTTCCTGTTGTCTTGGACTGTTAGGAGGCAGGGCACCTGACTGACTGTCTTTGGCATGTCTGTAGTCAGTTAATTGTATTATGAGCACAAACAAAGGGAAGAAAATGGAAATAAGATGTGTTATGATGGGAGGAATCTTGCTAAGACTTCTCTGTTCCTAAGCTGAGATATGCCCATTTACACCAAATCTTCATCCTATTGTCCAAACATCATCTTACACTTTTATTGTAATTTAGTGGACACTCTCTTAACGGACCTAAGACATCTGGAATATCCAAGGATTTGAAAGAAATGATGATTAAAAGGAATGATGATCCTATCATGATAACACAGCTGCCCAAGTTCCTGGGCCCTGTAATAAGGTTTTCTTTTTCAGAGAAGGGAAGAACAGATGGGAAAAAAAGAAACACACCATCTCTGCAACCTTTAGGAGAGGACAACCTGGAAGGGTTTGACAGTTTAATTTATACATAAAAGTAATCAAACCATCCAAGAGAGCCCATTCGCAACCAAAGAGATCTCAGAATTACTTGGAAATTTACCTAAAACTACTTTAAAATGATCTAAAAAATATTAATTAGTTTTCATTTCACTTCTCTTACCCTATTTGAATACCCTGCTCCCTCAGAGCATATGGAGGAATTGTGAAATAGTGGAATTTGGGATATTTTTAAAAATTGTGTTTCTTTATGCTCTCTGGAATATTTCAGCAGAGAAGAAAATTTTAGTTTTAATTCATTCCTTGCAATATTAAACTCATGCAGATGTACTGACTTAGAAGTAAGATTATCAGAACAAAAATACGTTTATTTTTTTTAACACCCTCAGCCATTTAAATATGCTCTCCCCTGCCCACCGAAAATTCTGCTCTTTATTCATGTTGCCAGAAGGAATTATTTCCCAGTCACAGGTCTTCAAATTGATAAATAAGGATCCATAAGTTATTTTCAAAATTTCATCAATTTGGTATGATAACTCTATTTTATTCTGATAAAAACCAGCCAATCAGTATATAAATTACTTTATATATTTTGATTTATTTTCATGAATTCTCTATATCCATTGCATGAATATAAAATAATTGATATTATTTTCTTTATGTTACTGGTAATTATTAATTATTGTTTATTGGTGGAAACTTAGGCTGCTACCAATTTTCACTCTTTTATGTATATATTTAAATGCACACTATTGTACATATATTTTTAATTTATTTTTTTAAATTTATTTTCAATTATAGTTGACATACAATATTATATTAGTTTCAGGTATACAACATAATGATTAGACACTTCCATACCTTATGAAGTGATCACCACTATAAGTCTAGTACCCACTTAGCACCATATATAGTTATTACAATATTATTGACTATATTCCCTATGCTGTATTTGATGTCCCCATGACTGCTTCTATGACTGGTAGTTTACTAGTATATTTCATAATCCCCTGCACATATATTTAATTATTAAAATAATTTTTATTTTGGTTAAGTTTTCTAACATTTGGGACATTTAAAATAAGCTCAACTACACTTAACATAGCCAACACACTATTCATGCTTTGACCTATCCCCTTTTAAAATCACATCAGTATCATATTTTTCTTTGTCATGGAAAAACAAAAGGAACAATTTGTAAACTCATAGATGCCCACACCAGAAACATCAAATTATATAATTATTTTGAGACTGTACTGTTTGACTAGATTAGGCTACACCTTGTTTTTTATGTGAAAGTGTATAAAAGGAAATATTTATTAACTGAAAACAAAACTAGATAAATACTATTTTCTTCTTAAGTTTCAACAAGAATTTACTTGAAAATAATGATGCCATAAGTATATAAAAAGTAGACAAATAATGTCTTTACTTTCTTAAAGAAAACTTCAGGATTCATTGCATATTTAATAGCTAGTAATGACACTGCAACAGGAGTAAAAATACAGAATCCTAAAAAAAATTTAAAACAACTGAGTTTTTTTTTTACTGATTTCATTTAATGTTCACACCCATCACTTTTTGAAAAATTGAACATGAGAAAACAAAAACACTTCCTTATTTAAAGATATGCTGTCATAATACCAAGCCATCTCTTTAGATTTTTTCATTTCATAAAAAAAAATGTAGTCAAGCAGCCAAGAATCTTATTTAAACAATATCAAGCATATTATCTTAAAATTTCTAAGAGTGTTAAAGAAGTTTCCAAAAAAGTAACTAGGAGCTTGCTAGACACAACCCGAAATTTTAAGCTTCTGTATGTTTTTCACATGCTCTAAGATACAGTAAAACTTCTAAAACTACAGAGTCAGAAACGTACTTACCTATACATTTTAATGCTGAATAATGAAGAGGTCCTTTTTTCTTGCTGCTCTGAGGTTTTCACTCAAATGAATGACTGTCATGTATTATGTGTGATCCATGAAGGAGCTGAGGTCAAAGGAGGAAATCCCATGTGATTAATACCGAACTTGTTAGACAAGTCTGAAGGAATCAACTTGAACCAATAGAATGACTGTGGAACAGAATCAGAAATAGACAGGGAATTTCACAAACCAGGAAGAATTTCATTTCTTCTGGTTAAATTGTGATTCAACACCATAAGAGGTGACATGTATTTTGTGGAAGCCTACAACCACTCCACATACTGTAGGGTATTTACTTTTTTCATTTAAAGAAGATGTGACACTCTTGCCTGTGTTATATCGTCACATAGCTCATTCTTTGCCACAGTATGCCAAGGACTATCAGAAAATACTTTCCATATGTCAATGAATTCTCCTGTTTGAGAGAAAATACTGTTTTCTCATTAGCATATGAAACAGAGATTCAGAGAAGTAACTGAGTAGGTGTACAAAGTTGTATAATAATCAAGTAGAATAGTTTAAACTAAAATTCACTTTGTCTTTTTCTAAGTATGTATTTTGAAAAAGTATTCTAATTACTTCTAGTAGATGAATGGGCAATGGAGCATAGTACGAGTGTGTGTGGGGTTAGAGTAAGGATGGAGTGTTGAGTGATGTTTGCAGACAGGAACTATGACCAAGAAACATAGAGGCTAGAATAATGTAGAAGCGAGAAAAAACATTCCTGTTTAGTGTGTTGAAAAGAAGTAGGAAATAAATTTGGAAGGTTATGCTCGGATTACTTTGTGAGAAACAAAGAATGCTAAAGAATTGGAATGTATAATAGAATTAGATTGGATGTTAAATATTGATTGAATTCTAGTCTCAGCTTTTTCACCAACTAATGGGAGCCTAAGGGGGGAAAATCACTTATTTCTCTGACTCTCATTTATCGAATGAGAAATGAGAAGTTCAATCAGGTTGCCTTAGAGGACATTTCCAAGTCTAAAGTCCTATGACTTTACCTTGTAAGTCAATGGTAACTGCTAACCAATAAATTCACACCAGACTCCCTTGCTTTCCCTTATATATTTTCATCAGATCATGTATTTCATGCCTGATATTCTGATTTTTTAAAAATATATTTTATTGATTTTTTTACAGAGAGGAAGAGAGAGGGATAGAGAGTTAGAAACATCAATGAGAGAGAAACGTCGATCAGCAGCCTCCTGCACGCCCCCTACTGGGGATATGCCCGCAACCAAGCTACATGCCCTTGATGGGAATCAAACCTGGGACCCTACAGTCTGCAGGCTGACGCTCTATCCACTGAGCCAAACTAGCCAGGGCATGATATTCAGATTTTATAAGTAAAACAAAGAAAGATTATTTTTAAGACTTTTGAACAAAGTTAACTAAACAAATCATATTCATTTCACATGTTAACCTTTAAGTTCTTTTCACATGTTCAGGTATTTTTCACACAGTTATATAGAAACTAGAGGCCCGGTGCACAAAAATTTGTGCACTCGGGGGGCGGGGGGAGGGGGGTCCCCCAGCCCGGCCTGTGCCCTCTCGCAGTCTGGGACCCCTCGGCAGATAACGACCTGCTGGCTTAGGCCTGCTCCCGGGTGGCAGAGGGCAGGCCCAATCCCTAAGTGCAGCCCCTGGTCAGGCTCAGAGCAGGGCCGATTGGGGAGTTGGGGCGCCGCCCCGTCATGCACAGAGCAGGGCGGATCGGGAGGTTGCAATGCCACCCTCAGTCACGCTCAGGGTAGGGCCGATTGGGGGGTTGGGCCCCCGCCCCCTGTCACACTCAAGGCAGGGTCGATGGGGAGGTTGCGGCACCACCCCCTGTCACGCACAGAGCAGGGCCCATCAGGGGGGTTGGGGCGCCACCACTGTCACACTCAGGGCAGGGCCGATGGGGAGGTTATGTCTCTACCCCATCACACACAGAGCAGGGCCCGTGG
>NW_005360676.1:4830975-4834759 GCF_000412655.1 Myotis brandtii
CTGGCTGCCGGCTGCCATCTTGGCTGACAGTTAATTTGCATATACTCACTGATTAGCCAATGAAAAGGGTAGCGGTCATACGCCAATTACCATGTTTCTCTTTTATTAGTGTAGATATATAATTTTGTATTATGTTTTTTATATTTAATGTTATTTCATAAGCATATCCCTGTATTACTAATTTTTATTTCTAGTAGCTATATAATTACTAGTAGATATATATGTATATATATATAAGTATATATATATATATATATCCAATCCTATCTAATAATAGACAAACATGGTAATTAACTGTACCTTCGCTATGCCTCCCATTGGCTAATCAGCGCGATATGCAACTTAACCCAACCAAGATGGCCGCCAGCAGCCATACAGCTGAAGCGAGCAGGAGGCTTGTTTGCTCCAGTGATGGAGGAAGCCAAGGTTCCCGCCTGCTGCGGGCCGGCTCTGAGGTCCTAAAGCAACAAAGTTTCAATTATAGAAGCTAAACAAACCCCAGATACAAAAAAAAGAAAAAAAGGAGAGACTGGGAGATTCAGTTGCAAGCTTGGCGCCTGAAAACAGCCCTCAGCCCCTCATCCAGGCTGGCCAGGCACCTCAGTGTGGACCCCCACCCTGAAGGTGGGGTGTGACCAGCTGCAAACAGCCATCAGCCCCTCACCCAGGCTGGCCAGGCACCCCAGCGGGACCCCCTCCCTGATCCGGGACAACCTTCAGGGCAAACCAGCCAGCCCCACCCGTGCACCAGGCCTCTATCCTATATAGTAAAAGGGTAATATGCAAACTGACCCTAACAGCAGAAAGACTGGGAATGACTGGTCACTATGACACACACTGACCACCAGGGGGCAGACGCTCAATGCAGGAGCTGCCCTCTGGTGGTCAGTGCGCTCCCACACTGGGGAGCTCTGCTCAGCCACAAGCCAGGCTAATGGCTGCCAGTACAGCGGTGGTGGTGGGAGCCTCTCCTGCCTCCTCAGCAACGCTAAGGATGTCCGACTGCAGCTTAGGTCTGCTCCCCGCTGGCAAGTGGACATCCCCCAAGGGCTGCCGGGCTGCCAGAGTGATGTCTGATTGCCAGCTTAGGCCCTATCCCCCGGGGAGCAGGCCTAAGCCAGCAGGTGGTCATCCCCCAAGGGGTCCCAGATTGCGAGAGGGCACAGGCTGGGCTGAGGAATCCCCCCCCGAGTGCACAAATTTTTGTGCACTTGCCTCTAGTAGCTATATAAAAAGTATATTATAACTTTTTGTTTTGATATAATTTCAAACTTACAGAAAACCTTCAAATATAGATTCAAGTATTAACTATTTTAATGGCTGCATTTTAAAGGATGAGTCATATTACACTGACTAGATTCATCATAAAATACTGAAACTATCTCCTGATATGAAGTGTTTATATCTATTTTATTGTTGATGATTCATTCTTTCAATGACCACCTTCACAAACATAGTTTTTTTCCCCACCCTAATGCACAATTTTTCTTTGAAATAAATAAAAGGGAAAATAATTTATTCAGCCAATTATTTAAATATTTTAATGGCTTTTAAAACTTTACTTTGTTTTAATAATTTTTTCAAGGATGTGAAGTATTGTCCTCTGGTTTTTGTTGACAGCACTTTCCCCAGAGTACGCGTGCTCTTTCTCCTCCATCTTTGTGTTTCTGGAGTACTCAGCAAAGGCTTTTTTAAGGAGTATGTGTTTAGTCAAAACATATTGTTTGGATGTCCAGTAACTGAACATATTCATGCAGATCTGGCTCCCCATCACTATTCCCAGCAGAACTTGGGATGAGTCAGGGGAGTGGCATGGGGAAAGCTGTGCTCAGTCTGAAAGTGACTTCCTGCTTGCCTGAAATGAACCCCATACAAAGAGAGCTAGGGCATAAAATTATGATTTGAGAGGCAAAGGATTTGCTCTTAACAGGGACGAGTTCAAAAGATGTCGACTCTTTAAAAACTTTTTTTAAAAATTTCTAAATTACAGTTGGCATATAATATTATATTAGTTTCAGGTGTACAACATAGTGATTAGATATTTATGTAACTTATGAAGTGATTACCCTGAGAAGTCTAGTACCCATCTGACATCATATATAGTTATTACAATATTATTGACTATATTTCCTATGTTGTGCTTTACATCCCTGTGACCAATTCTATGACTGCCAATTTGTACTTCTTAATTCCTTTACCTTCTCTCCCTTCCCCAAACCCCTCCCATCTGACAACCATTTGCCTTTCTCTTTCTGACGTATTTCACTTAGCATAATACCCTCTTCATCCAGGTTGTTGAAAATAAGAAGATTTCATTCTTTTTTATGATTAACTAATAATTCATTATACATTCATCTATCTGTGGACTCTTAGGGTGCTTCCATATCTTGGCTATTGTAAATAATGCTGCAATGAACATAGGGGTGCATATATCTTTTGAACAAATGTTTTGGTGTTCTTCAGATATATACCCAGAAATAGGATTTCTGGTTCATATGGTAGTTCTATTTTTAATTTCTAGAGAAACCGCCAATACTGTTTTCCACAGTAGCTGCACCAATTTACAATCCCACCAACAGTGCATGAGAGTTACATTTTTCTTCACATCCTCACCAATGTAAAAAGATATTGACTCTTAATCTTAAGATCCTCATAAAGTGGTGGGTTAGGCCTTGAGCTTTTCTGTTTGTGAGAGGCAGCATTGCAAGAATAAGGAGCATAGAATGACATACAAAAATAACATAATCCTCTTCTCTGTCATAAGCTTGATTTTATTCCTCCAGTTGTACATTCACAAAACCAAGGCAGCCTGACTTAGGAGGACTAACAGGAACAGTTTTTTTTTTTTGGGTGGGGGGGGGAATTAAAGAGAAAATTTATTTTGATGAAGGATAAATTGGTAGTATATGAGCTATTGAAATTGATTCTTTTGCCTGCCTAGGCTGGGGGGGAGAGATCATAGTAAAGAAAATATCTCTGAACATGCAAACAATCAGTTCATAAACTTAACTTTGAAAGAAATATGAATTGCTCAATGGAGTCCATCATAACAATACAAGCAGAAAAACAACAACCAAAATGCAGATGATCTAAGAGGGTGTGGGCCAGTAGTGATTTCTTTGAATTTGGAGTTTGACTACTCAATTCAGAGCAGTCCAGTCATATGGTTTTGGTTGGCAATGAATTTGTCATTACCTCTCTCACAGTTATTATAAAGATAGAAAAACAAAGATAATAGACATGCTCACCATCCTATATAATAAAGGCCTAACATGCAAATTACCCCATTGACCAGGAGTTCGACCAGGAGTTTGACTGCTTGCTATGATGTGCACTGACTGCCAGGGGATGGCGACATGTGCCACCTGGGGGTGGGGATGAAAAGTAAAGAAGAAAGCACACTGAGACTGGTAGGAAATGCAGAGGTGCAGAATGGGCTGGTCCGGCATCCCCGTGTGCTGCTTTTTTATTTTATTTTTTCTCAAGATTTATTTATTTTTTTAAAATTAAATATTTATTGTTCAGTGGGGGTGGGGAAAAGTAAAGAAGAAAGCACACTGAGACTGGTAGGAAATGCAGAGGTGCAGAATGGGCTGGTCCGGCATCCCCGTGTGCTGCTGCTTTATTTTATTTTTTCTCAAGATTTATTTATTTTTTTAAAATTAAATATTTATTGTTCAGATTATTACAGTTGTTCCTCTTTTCTTACCGCCATAGCTCCCCTCCACCTGGTTTCCACCCCACCCTCTGCCCTTACCCCCCCCCCACCGTCCTCATCCACAGG
>NW_005360676.1:4836162-4869830 GCF_000412655.1 Myotis brandtii
TTCATTATGCAAAGCCTCTGCGCACAGCTTGGGTGGGGCGGGGTCTCAGGGAATCAACAGGGCGGAGCAAACAGCTATGGCTGATCCTCAGCCCTGCCCTAAGAAGCTCCTGGTCTCCGAGTCCTGGTAATCACTACAAGCACCTCTGAGAGAATGCCGCCCTCAAGTTCTGACTGATGCCAGACAGTCCAGTTTCTCCCCGTATGAGTCTGGATCCCCAGAGACTCGCCCAGAACTGGAGTTCAGAGCAGTCGGGAGCATGAGACTCCCTCCTGATTGAAAAAGACAACCACCTCCTCAGTTTCCAGCTCTTTCTGCGTGCGCCTCCATACATCTGCACTTTACTTCCGCACCTCCTCTGAGTCTCAGTGTGCTTTTCTTTCCTTCTAGTTGTAGAATTCCACTCAGCCAGCCTTCCTGTGGTTCTGGATGATGTCTGTTTTGTCTTTTAGTTGTATTTTTGAAGTGGTTGTGCGAGGCAGCAATTTCAGGTGTTTACCTATGCAGCCATCTTGGTTTTTCTCCTGTGTGCTCCTTTTTTAATCAGGAGGGAGAGCATCTCTGCAGAGGCCACCCATGAGAAGCAAGGGGTCCTAGCCCTACACCAGAAGTCCAGCCCAGGGTCCCAGAGCTGGGAAAAGAAGTCTTCATAACTACAGGCTGTAACAACAAGTGCAGATTCGGCCTCAGTGACAGTGAGGCTGCTGGAGACTCAGATGTTCTTCTTTAAAGGCTGGCACCATGAACTGAACTTATAAGGTCACACTTGCTTTGAGCTCCAGTACCAGGGCGAGGCTTTGGGGGACACAGACACATACGAGGAGGAACTGGATTGTCTGACATCAAGGCACGAACTTGGGGCAGCTTTCTCCCAGACAAAGGTGCTCCCAGGGATCACTGTTTCTATGCTGGGACCTTCCCAGTCAGAGGCCTGACTGGCAGCCATTTCTGTTTGCTCCACCCTGGTGATTCCCTAAGACCCCACCTCATCCAATTTACAACCCCACCCAAGCTGCCTGCAACAGCTTTTGCATATGAATGGCCTGTCCTTGCTCAGGCTAAAAACTCTCAAACAAGCTGCAGCAGGGTCAGGGAGTCACAAACCTAACAATAAAAGGACCAAGACCCGGAACCAGCACCGGCCTGCCTTGCTTCACAGCTGGGCCTCCTCTGGGCACTTCCAAACCCAATACAAAAAAGAGGAATCTTCAGATCTCTCTGTAGCTCCTGCTGGGTGGCCCCAGGAAGTGGCTGACTTTGCACCTCCCTGGAGGCCCAAAGCCAGTGTACCCAGTGGTCAATGTCAGACCATACCAGATTACAATTCTACACATCCATAAGAGACACACTCAAGGGGCAGACTCAGTGAGCACCAAAGCCCCACTGAAGCAAGTCCTGCTCCATAGGGTATCTCCTGCATAGCAGCTCTCCCATTGTAGTCACAGCTGGTCCTCATAGCCATTGTCCTGGAGTTCAATTCCTCCCAGTGACACCAGTAGCAATCAAGTCTCAATTACAACAAGACTGTGCTCACAGCCCACAAAGTGGTGCACCTAAAGTCCCCAGCTCAGGTGACTGGGGAGGCTAAGCCTCTGGGCCCTATAGGACACCTACTACACAAGGCCACTCTATCAACTCAAGGAGACATAACAGCTCTATCCAATACATAGAAACAAACACAAGGAAGAACCCAAAATGTGGAGATAAAGAAACATGTCACAAATGAAAGAAATGGAAGAAAGAAAATTACTGAATGTAGAGTTCAAAACCATGGTTGTAAGATTACTCAAGAATCTTCTAGAAACCTCCAAGTGACTTAGTGATACTTGCAAGGATCTTAGTGAGAATGCCAAAACAAATGTAAAAGGACCAGTCAGAAATTAAGCATACACTGACTGAAATAAAGAATAATATACAGGGATTTAAAAAGAGTAGAGGATTCTGAGAATCAAATCAACAATTTGAAATATGAGGAAATAAAAAAAATCCAACCAGAAGAGCAAAAGAAATAAGAATCCAAATATATGAAGATAATGTAAGGAGTCTCTGGGACAACTTCAAGCATACCAACATTTGCACTATGGGGGTGCCAGAAGAAGAGAGAGAGCAAGATATTGAAAATATATTTAAAGAAATAATGTCAGGAAACTTTCCCTATCTGGTAAAAGAAATAGACTTACAAGTCCAGGAAGCACAGAGAGTCCCAAACAATAGGAACACAAAAGAACCACACCAAGACACATCATAATTAAAATGCCAAGGGCTAAAGACAAAGAGAGAATCTTAAAAGCAGCAAGAGAAAAGCAGTTAGTTACCTACAAAGGCATGTCAATATGACTGTCAGCTAATTTCTCAACAGAAACTATGCAGGCCAGAAGAGAGTGACAAGAAATATTCAAAGTGATGAGTAGCAAGGACCTACCACCAAGATTAAGCTATCATTTAGAATCGAAGGTCAGATAAAGAACTTTACAGACAAGGAAAATCTAAAGGA
Organism: Myotis brandtii; assembly: GCF_000412655.1. Lineage (NCBI taxonomy): Eukaryota > Metazoa > Chordata > Mammalia > Chiroptera > Vespertilionidae > Myotis > Myotis brandtii. Next base: position 4,838,657 of record NW_005360676.1, read on the forward strand.
GTTCACCACCACCAAACCAGTATTATAAGAAATGTTTAAGGGGATTCTTTAAGAAGAGGAAGAAAAAGAAAAAGATAAAAAATATGAACAACAAAATGGCAACAAATACATACCTATCAACAATTGAATCTAAAAATCAAAATAAATGAATAAGAAATCTAATGAACAGAATAAACTGGTGAATAAAATAGAATCAGAGGCATGAAAATGGAACAGACACAATTCTCAGACAGAAGTGGGGTGGAGGAGGCACGAAGAGATTAAACAAATATCTTATATGCGTGTATGTATTACCTATGGACACAGACAATAGGATGAGTTAGGAACCGGTTGGAAGGGGACAATGGGGGGGGGAAAAGAGGAACATCTGTAATAATCCAACAATAAAGTTTTTTAAAATGTACATTTATAATAAATGTAAAACTTGTATACAAATAAAAATTTTTTAAATATATTTTTATTGATTTCAGAAAGGAAGGGAGATAGAAACATCAAAGAGATGAGAGATAATCATTGATTGGCTGCCTCCTGCATGCCCCCTACTACGGATCATGTCCACAACCCAGGCATGTGCCTTTGACTGGAATCAAACCTGGGATCTTCAGTCCACAGGCCAACACTCTATCCATTGAGCAATACTCAGAATTGTAAATCTACTTTTGCCACCTCCGTATAAAGAAATTAGCAAGAAAACAGAAGAAACAAATGGTACAAAGAAAGTTGACACAAGTTATAGCAAACATAAAAATTGTGCCAATATAGGTAAATGGTTTCAACAGATATAATAGAAGGCAAAGACTCTTTTGAGTCTCTTCTAAAAAGAAAATCCAGTTATAAGAAACCCGTACATTTTCAGATACACAACGAAAACAGAAAGAATGTTAAAGAGAAAGAGAACAAAGACAGCAGGCAAATATACAGAGATCCAAAGCAACAACATTAACCAGGATAAAGAGTGAAATTTGTATTGGTCAAAAGTATACAAATATACAATTTTGAAAATGAGAACAATAATGTAACAACAAATGTAGAAAAAATAAGTAATTATATGTGAAACTATACTAAAATATTTAGTCTCAAGAAAATAAATTTCTGGGATAAAAAACAAATCATTGAAATCGATTTAAGAGCTAGGAAACTTCAACAACAAAAAATAACCACAGGAGAAATGAAAAATGTATTAAAATTTTTTATAAAAACATCTTGCCTCATAGCATTTCCAAAACAGTTGTTTCCTATGCTATCTTAACTGTTTCCAAGTATAGAACATGCTGAAATCTTTTCCGTGAATTTTATAATGCTAATGTGATCTTGGTTAATAAAAATTTTGGTAAAACACTAAGAAATTTACCAATCTAGCTATGAGAAATTATTAACTATATTTGAATAAGTAAAGCCCTGGATCTATCTTTTATAGAATAAGCTACGTAGGGTTGCTTACGTAGACTACAAATTAAATGCTGTTGGGTCCATCTCTCCCACTGTGATAGAGTGTTTGCCCTCATGATCTTCAATTTGGAGTTTGCATGTGAAAATGCTGTTTTTGGTTTTGCTTTACTTGTAGTATACATAACATGTCCTACTAGCTCTTTAGTTATAGAGACCTTTCATTGAACTTGGGTTTTTCCCACTTTGGTGATGAGAATTGTCAAAGTAAATTTCTTGATTTTGTTTTGTTGGATTTGTTGTTGTTATTATTTTGAACAGGTTACTTTCCCCATTTATTTTTCTGGGTGTTTACTGCTAAATTAAAAAAAATCTACTTATTTTCCCCCAGCTTTAATGACATATACTTGACATGTAACATTGTGTAAGTTTAATGTATATAATGTGATGATTTGCTACACATATATATTGTAAAATGTTTACCACAATAAAATTAGTTAAGACATCTTTCACCTCACATAATTACAATTTTATTGTGGTTATTGTTATGAGATCATTAAAGCTTTACTCTCTATCAATTTTCAAGTATAAAGTATGGTGTCATTAACTATAGTCAGCATGCTGTACATTAGATCCTGGTACTTATAACTAAAAGTTTGTACCCTTTAGCCAACATCTTCTCATTTCCCCGACCTCCCAGCCCCTGGCAACCTAATGGACAGCATTGTAACTATAGATAATGCTGTATTGTTAAGGCAACTATGTGAGGTGGTGGGTATGTTAATTAGCTAATTTGGCAATCATTTCACAATGTATGTATTATCATATCATCATGCTGTCCACTTCATATATAATTTTCTTTGTCAATTATATCACAATAAAGCTGGAAAATGTTAATAACATCTAAAACACTTTCACAGAAACATCTAGAAATAATATTTAATCACTTATCTGGGCCCAGTGGCCCAGTCAAGATGACACATGAAACTAACCATCATGAAGTTCAAATAACCCATTGTTGTTCAGTGGTAGGTTGTGGAGCCAGGATTCAAATAAATTGTGTTTAACTTCATATTGTTTACCCCTATGTCATAGTATCCATCATCTAGCAAATGTGTGATTTGGTAGTGTAATCTTTTACAAATATTTTAAAAGATTATTTGAACCTATATTCAATAATCCAATTGGTTCAAATAGTCATCAATGGACAGGTTTTGTATTAGTGTTTTACTCTTTTACCAAACTCTGAAATATGTGACTGTGGCCGGGTACTTGAACTGGGTTTGAGGTCATTTGGAACCATGAAGATGCATCATTACACCTTTCTGATTCAAGGTAATAGTTCTCACAGTTAGAAGAGCATGTACTTGCATTGTCTCTTTCTTAGTAACACAGGGACATGTCCACTGATTCATCCTTATTTGTTTTCAAGGCTTTTGGACAGGAACACTTAATTCTGTGATGGTTTTCTGGGATTAGGGGTAGTCTGTAGTCATGGATCAGGGAGAAACTATCAAGCTCACCTTGAAATCCAGTCTGTGGTTTTCTTTTGTTTTTATTATTTGTCCTGTGCTATAATCTGTTGATCTCATTTCTCAGAGGCATCTAAACGAGAAGGATATAAGGACTATGGATAAAATAGTAGATCATGTAATGTAATGTAATCAGAGTATGTTGTTAGGTCCTTAAATGACCCTGAGAAGGATATAAGGACTATGGGTAAAATAGTAGATCATGTAATCAGAGTATGTTGTTAGGTCCTTAAATGACCCAATGAAAGGCATGTGAGGGCTTGGCTGTTTTTCAGAGTGTTTGTCATGAAAAGCCAGGGGTAATGTTTGTGCTTTGTGAAACAGAGCTGTAGTTGGCTGTGAGCAAGACTTCTGGCCTAGAAGGGGCTTCTCCATGCTCCGTCCTATTCCCTAGTTGTCCAACAGAATCCGGGAAAGCTGAGGAGCTCTGGTTGTTGGAGGCACAGGTAAAGCCTTGTTTGTGTGGGACCACCATGGTGTTGTGTATGATGGAGCCAGATTACATTACCCCTTTTAGGACAGTTTCAGGAAGAGCAACTGATAGGAACACTGAGTGCTCTCTCCATCTACAACACGATTCCAGCAAGATAATTGATAACAGTTTTATCATTGGGAATCTTCAAGGTTGATAAAAAAAATGTTAAGGTTCTCATTGATTCATTTCATACTTTTCTAAACACACACATACCCCAGAAGATAAACCTTTATGTGGGAAGGAGGTTTGTCTGGAACCCTAGAGATAACTGTAGTTCCTGTACATAGTGACAGGATTAACCCAATCTCCTTCCTTAAATTAACCCTACTTTCCATCATTGAAACTATATCTCTTCTCCACTCATATCAAATTCTCCAGGAAAGCAGTCTCACAAAGATAAAATGCCTTCTTTCTTCAAGACCAAGCATGTTTTTAAGATTTAGAAATTCTCCTTTGCGGGGAGCCAGCATCATGGAATGATATGACCAGATATCTGTGGCCTGTACTACCATGGTAATAGCCACTGCTACTTCCGCTGTGTTGTGTTCACTGGAGTAGAGTGTCAAAACTGCCGGACAGCTCCTCCAATCCCGGAAGCCAGGTTACCAGGGAAAGGTAAAAGAAACGTTTCCTAGGAAAATCTAACGAACTGGAGAATGTGGATGTCATCTAGCCTCCAGGTTCCTCCTAAGGCTGACGGTCCCGTAAAGGGTAACAGGAGAACTCCTGTGCATAGTCGTGCCCAGCTGAATGCCAGAGTCTCCTGAGATGGCTCTGGGAGGCCCAGAGAGCAGTCTGTTCTATGAGGGCAGTGACCACATCACTCGAGTCAGGGAGGTACTCATCCTAGTGCTTTCTCTGTACTATGAAGCTACTCTAGTTGATCACTACAGACCATGCAAAATATTCAGCAGATTTTACAGGGATCCTCAGTGACCCTGCATACTGCATAACATCTAGCATGCCCAAACCCAGAACCTTATTTCAAGGCTACTAACATTAGCATAATACTATCCAGGAGGTCTCCAATACCCTCCTGAAGTTATTAGTCTTTGCCTGTACTGGCCCTTTATCACCATCAGTTTCCACGGAATTTTAGGCTGCATGATATTCAGCTATTTACATAGGAAAAATACTTTTAGTTCCTGTTCTCGGCCTAAACATATTGATAAAAAAGATTCAACTTGGTAATGAGGAAATATCATATTTTCTGCGAGCAGCATAGTTCAGGGTGCTGCTAAATATTCGACACTGCATAGCCCCTCACAAGTTATCTAGGCCAAAATGTCAAAACTGCCAAGGTTGAGAAACCCTGCTTCAGTGTGACCCAAACTAGTTATTTAAAAGAAATGCAGCCCTGGTCAGTGTTTGTAAGTGGTTAGAGCATCGGCCCACAGTGAAGGGTCTCAGGTTTGATTTCTGGTCAAGGGCAGGTACATGGGTTGCAGGTTCCATCCCTGGCCTCTGCCAGGTGCCTGAGGGAGGCAACCAATCAATGTATCTTTCTCATCGATGTTTCTCTCTCTTTTCCTTTCCTCTCTTTCTTTCTACCTCCCTCCCTTACTCTCTCTGAAAAAGCAATGGGAAAAATATCCTCTGGTGAGGAGGAAGAAAGAAAGAAAGAAAGAAAGAAAGAAAGAAAGAAAGAAAGGAAGAAAGAGGGAGGGAGGAAGGAAGGAAGGAAGGAAGGAAGGAAGGAAGGAAGGAAGGAAGGAAGAAAGGAAGGCAATTCTTAAGAGCAGTTGAAAGAAAGATTCATACTATTGGCCTACCACAGATTAAATGATATTTATAGAATGCTCTGACCACCAACTTTATTATTGATTTAAAATGACATATCAATATTTGCTTGCACATGTCCCAGAATGAAATGCTGCACCAAACAGTTTAGAAATACAAAGTTTATAACTCTAAGATTATTTTGAATCTTAACATCAAAAGTCAGAATCATATACCACCAAAATAGAGACTAATTTATATATCTGTATATATTTTTGCCTATGAACAAGCAACTTTATCTTGAAGTGAGTTCAGAGAATTGGCAGCCAGCTGCCTAAGTGAATTCCATCATTTAAGATTATTTTCTTAAGAGTTTCCTAATTTAAGACAGATTCAATAATAGCACTTGTTGAAACTTTTATAGATCTGATGTTAAAAAAGATGCTCTGCAAGGTAAAGAGCATGTGAAATTGGTACCTGGGTTCGCGGCCCTCGCTGGATACAGGCTATCTGGGCCTCACCAAGTCATTTACGCTTCCTGGCTTCCGTTCTCTGAAACATGTGTGCTGGCCTGCATGACTTGTACAGTCTTTTCTAATTTTTAAAATTTTGTGAGTCTAAGTTGTGGATCATTTTTTTTTGGGGGGTGAGTAAACTGTAAATTTCCTTTCCATTATTTCAGGGTTATTTTCATGTCTTCTCAATAGCACATGAGGGGAAATTATTGTAAGGTCATTCAATTTCCCAATGCTTTGGCTTCTATTTGCACTACATGAACAAATGACACCACACTGCACAGCTGAAGTTTAGCTGGTGTTGTCACACAGAGTAAGTTACCACAAAGCCTTCATTCAATTGTATCATCGAATACATGAGCCTGACTTTCCCAATGTCTTCACAAGGCACTTTATTTAGGGGGCATGTTTGTTCTTTCAGATGACATTGTTCACGTGTTCTGTGTGGTAGGTCTTCAAAATTTATATTCATTTTAAAACATATTTTTAAAACTAGGGTTTCATGGTTGCAGTGGTCAGGCTACTGCCACAAGCTTTAGGGGAAAATAGGCTGCAGCAATACAAAGACACTTGATTTCTATCTAGAAAAGCGATGCTCTTTGATTCTTTAATGTATCAGCAAATTTTTAATTGTTTTTCTAGGCATTTAACCTTACAATAATAATCTACAGTCACCTCTTGTTGGTCCAAACATGTAAATGCATCTATGAAATGTCAAAATGTTGTGCCACTGTTTTGGGACTGTTCATAAAGTTATCACATTCCCCCAAATTTCTTATAACAAAAATATATTTTTGATTAGTTAATTAATATATATATACTTATTCATTAATCAGGCTTTCTCTGAGTTTATCTGTAGGGTAGGGATAGGTGTGTGTGTGTGTGTGTGTGTGTGTGTGTGTGTGTGTGTGAAAAATCACCACAAAATAAGGAGATTAGAACCAACATAAAAAGGTTATATCTCTGGCTTGATTTGTCACAGAACTTTGTTTCCCAGATATAACTTTCTTTTATGAAGACCCCTCCAATGAGTTTATAAGTAAAAAATTAGTTTCTTATGGTGGAAAATCTCTTTGGAAAACCTGGAAGAATGAGAAAAAAGAAAAAAAAAGTATTTGTGAGTTCTGGAGATTATATAAAAGTTTCCTGAACTCTCTGAGTGTTTAAAAATTTACTCATTTAAGGCGACACCCCTGACAAAGCTCATGGATTATCCTCAATAGATTGCATTGCTCCTCTTTTATGCTCCACCTTGTGTGATTTTAAGAGCTGAGTAGCTCTGATGTATTTTTCAAGCCAGGCTAAATTGACCCACGACTTTACAAATTTAAATTCTTTATGAGTTGGCTATGGGTTATTGGTTAATTAGAGTGATTCTAAAATAAATAGTGACATATGTTTTGTGTTGCTCGGTCCAGTCATTGAACCTCACTGAATATTTGGGTTCTCATACATGTGTGGCCTGCATACAGCTCTCGATGTTGAACTTTTACAGTGATTTAGAGCCCTGTTTTTGAAGCAATCCAGTTTCGGTAATAAGTCACCATTGTGTAGACTCCAGGTTTGTTCTTTTGACCACAGTTATCTCCCCAGCTCACAATTCCAATGAGATACCAGGTATCTTTAAGATCCTTTATGACTAATGGTCCCCCAGAATCACCCTGAAGGTAAAAAAGAGAGAGAAAGAAAATATTAGTTAAATATAAAGCTTATTACTTAAAATACTCTGATGAAGCACATATTTTATTATTAGGCATATATATAGATTACCAATTATAGGATAATTAATTTAAACATGTATTTTAAAAGTTATAAAACCCTTTAAAAAGTCTATAAAATTTCAATGTTGACATTTTAATTTTTTCAGTTTTTATAGATATACTAGAGGCCCGGGGCACAAATTCATGCACCAGTGGGGGTTCCTTAGCCTGAGGGATTGGGCTGAAACTGGCTATCTGACATCCCCTGAGGGGTCCCAGATGGTGAGAGGGCACAGGCCAGGCTGAGGGACCCCACTGGTGCACGATCAGGGCCAGGGAGGGATGCGGGAGGTTGGCCAGCCAGGGAGGAACCATAGGAGGGCTCCAGTGCATGTCCAGCCCATCTCGCTCAGTCCTGATCAGCTGGACCACAGCAGCAAGCTAACCTACCAGTCAAAGTGTCTGCCGCCTGGTGGTTAGTGCACGTCATAGTGAGTGGTTGAGTGGCCTTAGCATATCATTAGCATATTATGCTTTGATTGGACGACTGGAAGACCAGACACTTAGCATATTAAGTTTTTATTATATAAGATAATTGACAGATAAAATTGTATATATTTAAAGCAAATGACATGATGATTAGAAATACTATACTTTGTGAAATGACCATCAAGTTAACTAACATATCCATCAGGCTAATTAATACATCCATCCCTCACATAGTTACTGTGTGTGTGTGTGTGTGTGTGTGTGTGTGTGTGTGTGTAGGGGGCAGGTAAGGATGCATAAGGTCTACTCTTAACAAATTTCAAATACATAACACAGAAAGTCAAGCTGATGTTGGTTTTCTTTTGACTCTAAGTAGGGTGCTTAGAGTTCTGTTTTCTCAGACAGACTAAGCCCTACACCATAGACCCCAGTACAATTGCTTTATTTTTGTCTAGGACCCTGTGCCTGAGTCTCTTCCTTGATAACTTTCTCACTTTTTGTATGACTCTGGCTTATTACTCACTTGCACAGTAATGGGTTAGGAATCTTATGTCTGCTCCCAATCCAGGGAAGTCTCTTCATGAGCACCAATCCTTCCTGAGGCTTATCATTAATCTCAACGTTTGTCTAGATTCCCATATCCTGTCTGCTCCTAGACTCCTGTCGCCACCTTCCACTTATCCATCATGGCATGGGCCTCTCTTTGGATTTCCTGAATTCTAGCTACCTTCCTCCACATTCTTAACAACTGAGGCTAGGTGTGTGTCAGATTCTGTTCTTTCCCAGCCTATATTCTACTTGTACATATATGTAGCATACCTTTTTCTGACAGAGGTTGCCCATGTTTTGTAATCTGTGGGACTCTGGGAAGGGCTTGCTGCCACCTGATATTAATAACCCCATCATTTCATCAGGTAGAATCACCTCCTTGGAATTTTAAAGGATCTCACGTTATAGAGCAAGTGCCTCCAGGCACTTTTGTACCTTGTCAGAACACATATATGCAAGATAGATATTGGATGACAGAGGGGGACATGGTAAGGGCACTGGATAGTCACGACATGGTCTAATCCACCTTCGAAGCATTTGCTACTTCTCACCTCTCATCCTCCTATGCGAGACTCAACAGGTTGCCTGGGGTCCCCTCTAATATGAATTGTAGTTTCACAGCTTTATAATTGTGGCGATGCTCTTCCTCTTTTCTATAATATTATTTTCTTATTCTATAATTGGGCAAGTGCTATTTATCCTTCAGGCCTCACTTAAATGTGATTTTTCTGATACTTGCTGTAAAAATATTTGCTCTTTATTATATCATTTATAACATCACATCATCGTTCATTGTTCCTGAATGTTTCCTTCCTATATGTGAGCTCTTTAATAAAAGAGACTTTTATGAATCTTTGGATTTCCAGTATTAAGGACATTTAATTTTATTATTCATTTTTCTTTTTAATCCTCACCCAAGTATATTTTTCCATTGATTTTTAGGGAGAGTAGAAGAGAAAGGGAAAGACAGGAACATCGATGTGAGAGAAACACATAGATTGGTTGCCTCCTACACCAGCCCTGGGCCTGTGTAATTTGTATTTAGAAATTTTTGAACTGATAAGATATCTGTATTTTGTACTAGTATAAAGAATATAGAATATTTCTTAATTCAGATAAAAAAATTTTGAGTTAATGATATAAAAATAATGTCTCTCCTCCTACCCTGCAGGCATCGTACATGCCTTCCAGATATCCAGCACAAAACATCCCAAACTTTATATCACTGCCATATACTTCTGGTTGCTTGCACACATCATCACTTATCATCTTGAGTCTGGCTTCTCGAAGGTCATTTTGAGATTCCCCTTAAGGAAAAACAAAATAATTTTAGTGTTTACAGTCAGCATTCTTAGCTAGAATGAAGTGAGCAGACTTTATTCTAATCTTTTTCATACTGAAATTGTCAACACAGCATGAGTTTAATGTAAGCAGTTTCCAGAGGAAAATAAAATTCTGTTTAAAACCTGGCACATTTAAATGATTTTTATCATATCACATTTCTTTATTCCTCACCTGAGAACATGCTTTTTAAATAAATAAACAAACAAATAAATAAATAAATATCTTTTTATCGATTTCAGAGAGGAAGGGAGAGAGAATCATTGATAGGCTGCCTCCTGCACACCCCACACTGGGGACTGAGCAACGCTGGCATGCGCCCTGATTGGGAATTGAACCGTCCTAGTTCATAGGTTGATGCTCAACCACTGATCCATGCTGGCCAGATCTGAGGACATGCTTTTATTGATTTTTAGAGAAAAAGGGAGAGAGAGAGAGAGAGAGAGAGAGAGAGAGAGAGAGAGAGAGAAACATCAATGTGAGAGTGAAACTTCAGTTGGTTGCCTTCTACAAATGCCCTGACCAGGGATTGAACTCACAACCTGGACATGTGCCTTGACCAGAAATCAAACCGGAGACCTTTCGGTGCATGGTGTGATGCTCCAACCAACTAAACCACATCAGCTAGGGCCTTATCACATTTTGTTAATCTTCACCCGAGGATATTTTTTCATTGATTTTTTAGGGAGAGTGAAAGAGAGAGGGAAAGACAGAGGGAAACATTGATGTGAGAGAAACACATCAATTGGTTGCCTCCTGCATACACCCCGACCACCTGGGCCAGAAAGGAGCCTGCAACCCAGTATGTGCCCTTGACAAGAATTGAACCTGGGACCCTTTGGTCCACAGGCCAACACTCTATACACTGAGCCAAACTGGCTAGGTGGGGGCCTTATCATATTTTTATAAATAGCTATACTAGCAAGAAATACCATTTTATTTCTTTTCCTGGAAAATCTTTGTATCTTTCCATTAAAAATGATCAGTTTATATATTTAGGAAGACATTAATTTTTAAAAATAATATTTATATTTGTGAACTCTAGTTTATTTCCAGAACTTTGTAGGTCAAGTTTTCTCCCTTGGCTTGATAAAATAACTGTAACACTATGTATATTTATTTTATCCTTTGCATTTTATGAAGAACTTTCACACATAAAATGACATTTAAAGGCAATCATTTCATTTCTTATGTATTGTAAGTTTGGGGCTCCAGATTCTAAACTAGATTCTGAATTATAGAAACCAATAGTATGGCAGGAAGATAACTATGGTACAAACAAAGAATATCACAAGCATTCACAGATGCTTTACGTCAAACAGTATGGTCGTTGGGAAACTGACAATGTAATAGACAGAATTCAGTGATGATCCCCACGATTCCTTTGTGATGTCCTTACCCCCAAGTATGGGTGGAATCTCTGAATATAATGTGTATCATGCATATGATTAGGTTATGATATGAGGCACAGGTGAGGAAATTTTTTAGGTGTAAACTAAGAAGAATTCCATTTGACATTGAGTTCATCAAAAGGGAGACTTTCCAAGGTGGGTCTGACCTATTCAGATGAGCCCTTTTAAAAAGGGTGGAGGTCTTCCTGTTTTGAAGACTTTCTAAATGGCATTGAACAAGCAGTTGTCAGAAGTTCCATAGCTGCAAGAAATTGAATTCCACCACCAACCAATGATCTTGGAAGAGAACCCAGAGCTTCAAATGAGACCACAATCCCAATCAAGACTTTGCTTGCTGTTTTAAATAAATCCTGGAACTCCCTGAACTGTTTCTCAACTCTTGTGAGAATGCTGAATGACATTTCTCACAAATATTGATTTTTTTTCAAAGAATTTGCATTTCCCCCCATTAATTTTCTCTATTGTTTTTATTCATTTTCTAATCTTTATTATTTCCTTCCTTCTGCTTATTGTAGGTTTATTTTGCTGCTCCTTTCTAGTTATCTGAAGTGGGAACTTAGATTATTGATTTGAGACCTTTCTGGTTTTCTAATTTGCACATTTGCTGTAAATGTCCTTCTCTGCACTATTTTAGCTGCATCCTGCATGTACTGATATTTTGTTTTTCATTTCCATTCAATTCTGTGTATACCTAAAATTTTCTTCAAGACTTCCTCTTTGACCGATGGATTATTTACAAGGGAGTTGTTTAATTTCTAAGCATTTGTAGATTTCCCTGCTGGATTTCTGTTACTAGTTTGTAGTTTGACTCCATTATGATCAGAGAGCATACTATGTATGATTTCAATTTTTAAAAATGTGTGTAGGATTCTTTAATGGACCTAGATATGGTCTATCTTGGTGAATGTCCATGGGTGCTTGAAAAAGTATTTTGTTGTTGTTGTTGTTCAGTATGGTGTTCTATACATGACAGTCAGATTCTATTGCTACACAAAAAGTATTATGCCAGGTATGGTTCTGTACCAGCCTCAAACTCCAAGCCAGGAATGTTTCTTCCCACCATGCCCCTCCTATCATCCTGAAGCAGAGAATGCAAACTCTGACTTAGGACAAAACCCCTCAGATAGAATGCAGACAGAGAGGTGTCAGGCTTACAGCTCTACTCAGCCACCCCTGGAATTAAAAAACTATGGCTAATAATTTCTGTGACTAGTAATATTGCCTTAAAGAAAGCAACACGCTTCTCAGCTCATACAGTATGGAATGAAACCACATGGGACATCTATTCTGGGCCACATTAGTGAAAGGTACTCCTAGTTTCTTAGTAGAGACTGAGAATTAAAGGTTTATTCTTTAGAGTTTATTGTATAGAGCTCTGTGAATGAATTTTGTCATTCTCAGAAAGCCCTTTCTCATCTTCTCAAGCCCAGAGTTAAAGAAACCCTCTCGCTGTTGTATATGTATGTACCTGGACCAGATTTTAGGATCCAGAGTGTGTCTAAGTATGCCCCCCAAATATTCAAAAATAAAATCATTTTTACTTGTTAGGAGATCAGGTTAGTATTATCAAGTTAAATAATCTTAGAGAGGGTAATATCTGGTATTGCATAGAGAACAGCGTATAGAAATAGATTTTATTGTTGCTGAAGGAACACCTTTGAAGTCTTCCTTAAAGCCCACCCTTTTAGAACTGCCTCTCCCTCATTCCATGTGATGCTGACTAGGCTGCCCATCACACACCTGCCTTTCTTGGTGTAGGCATAGGTCTGAGTATTTGAGTTAGCCAATTAATCTGAGTACCCCTGGACACAAGCTAGGCCAAAAGAGATATTTTCAGGGATTGACATAGATTCTGGCAAAGAGAGAGACATGTTCTTCCCTTGGCATCTATAGGTGGAGAGGAGGTAAATCCTGAGCTGCTGTTGGCCACTTTGGAGCTGGAATCCCTCCATATGAAGGGGGAAACAGAGCCAGGAAATGAAATGATTCAGCAATTTAGAGCTTAGTAACATCATAAGAAGTCCTGAATCCAGCTATTTCTGAAGCCAGACTCATTTCTTTTTTCTTTTTTAAAAATATATTTTGATTGATTTCAGAGAGGAAGGGAGAGGGAGAGAGAGATAGAAATATCAATGATGAGAGAGAATCATTAATTGGCTACCTCCTGCACGCTCCCTACTGAGGAGCCAGCCTGCAACCCATGCCCTTGACTGGAATCGCATCTAGGACCCTTCAGCCCGTAGGCCAACGCTCTATCCACTGAGCAAAACCAGCTAGGCCAGCCAGAATCACTTCTTGATTTCCAAATTACAAGGGCAAAAGTTGCCATTTCATCATTATTCTTTGTTTTAGCTAATCTGAGTTGAAGTTTTGTCACATGCAAAACAGGAGCCCTAACTAATCCAACCAAGTTGTGGAAATGGCTGGCAATGTTGATGGAAATTAAATCATACTCTGTGATCATTTTTGAGATACCCACCACCGTAGTAAAGTGCTCCAAATCCTGTGATATAGACAGTTGAATTTGGTCGGAAGGATGCAGAAGCTTCTGGCAAACAAACCCGGCGGATGTCATCAGTAAAGGTGACTCTGGGAGAAAACTGCACAACAGCAATGTCGTACTCTCTTGCTGGGGAGTGATACTTCTCATGGAGAATAATTCTTTTGATATTTCTTTTCATTAGTGGAGGGTTGATTGTTGTTCCAAAGCTAACAGTCCATTCACGTGGATTTATATTCCTAGAAAAGATTAGCAAATGAACAGAATATATAAACTGCACTACAATAATTGCACTAGGCTAATAAAAGAGAAAATGGCATCCTGAAAATACTTGATTGCACCAATAACTTTCTTTGACTATTTAAATGGAGTCTACTGCTACTATTTTGAAGGTTAAAACATATACAAACAGCATCTTAGACCTGAATCTAATTCAGAATTATTAGATTTTAGAACTGCAAAGGCACATAAAGTATTATTTACCTCTTCAACCAATATTTATTGAACATCTACGTGCTGAGTCTTATTCAAAGTGCTGAGGATAAAGTGGTGAACAAGACAGAAAAGGTTAGATTCTAGTGAAGGAAAAAGAGTGAAACAAATTAACAAATGGGTAAATAACCAAACAGTGACAAGGGCTAAGAATAAAATAAAATAGATCAATGGAATAGAATACTAGAGGGTAGTTAGGGAAGGCTCTTTTGGGATATGACAATGGAACTAATATATAGTTGACAAGGAGTCAGCTGTGAGAAGATGGGAAGACAAGTTTCCAGACAAACTTCCCAAGGCTTTAGACTGGAGGGGCTGCAGTTCAGGACCCAAAGGAAGAATGGTGGGGGTGAGGTTGGAGAGGTAGGTAGGAACCAGATTTTAGAGTGCCTTATAGGTCATGAGTAAAGCACATGGATATATTCAAGTGACATGAATGATTTTAAGATGACAGTACTTGAGTCTCATTTATATTTTTTTTAAAAAACCACCATGTTGATTCTGGAAAATAGATTGTTGGATGATAAGGGTGGATGAGTTAAAAGCTGTCAGAGATCGTGTGAGAGATGGCCAATTGTGTATGACTTCTACCTTGTGGGCTGGAGCAATTGGTGGATAATGGTGCATGTAGGGATTGGAAAGGTCATCTAGTAATGACAGATTATCTAATAAAGCCTGTGTTTTATACTTAAGGAAAATAAGGCCTAAATGGGCTACACTATTTGCCTAGTATCACATGTCTGCTTGCCTCTCTATGCTCTTTTCTTTATTGGACATGGTCTTCAACCAAAATTTATTTATTAATAGCAAGATAAATGTTCCTTAACTAATTAATTGAACATCATCCATAGGGATAACCAAAGAGACAAATACTGTCTACATAGATACTTGTTTCTCAGCCTAATTATTTCTTAATAGGTAGCTTCATAGAAAGAAGCATTTATTATAAACATCAATGGGGCTTAAATCCTATTTGATAGCTGTTAATTGTGCTGGGATTATTATTTTCATTTTTGAGGCAATTTAAAATTTTATTTTTATATACAATTTTTATGTGCAAAAATATTCTAATGAGAAAAGCTAAATAAAGATTGGTTTATAAACACAATTGTTCATATAGCATAAATATACACACATTTTAAATTTATAAATCAGTCTTTTGTGAGATTTATTGGTACAAATCTGCACTCGCAACTTAATCATGCTTAGAGGAACGTCAGATAAATTAAATATTTTGAACTTGGAAATGCAAAGGACAGAATTATATTTACTCAAATGGGAGTGATCATTCTAACACTTTCCAACAATGGCTTGCTACCAATTAATACAGTTTGTGTTTATTACATATGCAGATTACAAACTAGAAATACTTGACATGAGGATGCTGAGTAAAGACTACAAATAAACTTAAAAATTTTTATAATTTGGCCCCATATCAATAAGGTGCAATTTACTAGTGATAAGTATAAAACAGTAATTTAGATCCCCAAATAAATTGTAAACATTTAAAGTGGTGACACCTGGTCTGAAAATCATCCCTGTAAATAGGATCTAGGAATTGTGTTGATTATTAGATTTTAAAAAATCATGTACTGAGGTTTCTTAAAGTGTTAACTCAATAATAGACTCCACTAATATAAAATAATCTGAGTAGTAAAGGCCATACAAAGTCATGACCCCACTGCTTGGGAAATGGGACTTGCCATGAGGAAGTCATATCCTTGTGTTCAACTCTACCATCTCCCTAACATTGTGACCTTGGGCAAGTTACTTAGCCTTCCTTATTTCCCTCACTGAAAAGGGGCTTACTAAGCAAGGATTAGCAAGCAAAGGAGGGCATAGATAAGATTCATATAAAACAAATGTTAAGCACCTAACCAAATGCTTGTAGCATATTGGGGCTTAATGAATGATGATAGTTGTTGTTACAAGAACACTCTCAAGTGTCGATTGTCTACACTTGAACCCTTCTGCAGATGGGGACATCATTGCCTTTATATCCCTTTCTTTACCTTAAAGTCCCTTTCGTCTTTGAGCATCTCTGACTGTTGAAAAATTCTTACTTGATTACCTAGTTCTCTTACACAGCAAAGTATCTCAGACATATGAACATAATTATTTATCATCTCTACCAGAGCTTTTGCAAGATAACTTTTTTTCTCCTAGGATAGTTTCTCAAGCTTTAAGGTGCAAACAAATAACCTGGGGAGCCTTTAAAATTCAGCTCCTGATTCTGTAGGGTGGAGCCCATAGGGCTTAAGATTCTTTCATTTTTAACAAATTCTGTAGTTAGGTCAATGCTGCTGGTCTACCAACTATGCTTTGAGTGGCAAGACTATATGGATATACCAGCTCCTTTTTTTATCACCAAGGACTCGCTACTACTCTACTAGTAAGAGCATTTTGTTTTGTCAATTTCTCTTTAAGTGTATTGTCCAGGACAGAATTCACTATTCTAGGCAGGATCTGACCAACACAGAGTCTGATATCTCATTTATTCTGGGTTCTGCATTTCTTTTAATGTAATCTAAATCACAATTGTAGTTTTGTGAATTGACTCATAGTAAGTTATCTTCCAACAGAAATTTCTAAGCAATTTTCACATGTTAAAGCACATTATTTAGTTCTTGCTATTACTCTAACATAAAGTCCTTTTGACATTTCTGTTTTTCTTACCAGAATATTTGGTACTGCGGAAAGGTTATAAAGTGAACCTAGTTAGAAAGAAATCTGAGGACCTGATCAATGACTACTCCACTCCCCCCACAACTTTTCAAATAAGTTTGCAAACGTAACATTGTTTTAGAAAAGAACCTGAATTTCTCATTTTATCTCAGTAATATTTGGGGGTATTGATTATTACTCAGAACATAATAAATCTCAGAGACTTTTTTTTAGCAGTAGAGGGGTCCAACTTAAGGTCTATAACTTACTTCTTAAAGCAGTGTGCTGCAGTGACGAGCCACGTATTGCTAATCAAGGTGGCCCCACACTGATGGATGTTATCACGCTGAAGGGAAGCTTGCCACGGCCAGGCAGCCTTGGCCGCAATGTCTCCGTACATTATTCTGTTGACTATTAATGGAACAACCCGTTTACCACAACCTGAAAGAGATGAGACTATTAAGTTTTAAAAAATGTGTAAGTTTTGATGCAAAGAACCTCTAATAGAGTACTACAATGCAATACTTGCATCTATCATTATATAAGCATGTACAATATTAATATCTGTCCTCTGTATTTACCAATATGTTGATGTTTTATTCTTTCCCTCCCTTTATATATGTGGACTCTATTGCCTACTGAAACTATGTACAGCTGCAAAGGGTTGGCACACTTCAAAGTGTGTATCCTAAGGACTTGTGGTGTCAATTACCAACATGTCCTGGGAGCTCATACTAAGATCATTGTTTCTCAATTTTAGGTGATTCAACAGTGTCACTTTGACATGAACTTCTCACAAGAAAACTGACCAGACAAGTAATGTCCTATTTGTTGGAGCTCCTTCTTCTTTATATTTTTCTGAGTGGCCAGTTCTTAAAGTGTGCATGAGGTAATGTATCGTGACCAGTCTCTCACTTTCAGGATGGAGTTCCATGTTTCCACATAAACATCACATTCACTATTGGTGGGAATAAGTACGTATCTGTTGTGTGCATCAGATCAGAGATTAGTCTGCTGCTTAGGGTTCCTGCTAAGAATCAGCCTCCTTTATTAGCACCTTTATGGTGCTAATAAGGAAAATAAACTAGCTTCACTTTTTGTTCTAACTAATTAGGTATCAAAAAAGAAAACTGATTTTACTGGCATTGATTACACTCCAACTGTGGCCAGTCATTCTAAAAATCTCCAGCACTCTGCCATTGCTCTAGTTCACCATTTTTCTCATCTAGAAGACTTCTACAGTGTCCCAGTTTATCTCCCTGCCTCTAGTCTTATCCCTCCAATCTGTTCTCCACATTGAAACTGAGTGATCTTTCTGATCTGAGTAAAACAATTTAGTGATTTTTCACTGCCCTCCAAATAAAGTCAAAATGTGTCAGCAGGATTCTGGTCTTTGGTGACTATTAATCATGCCTCTTCCTGATATCTTCAATCCCCATTCTGTGTTCCAGCCACACTGACGTTTTGCAATTGCAAGAC
Source organism: Myotis brandtii (assembly GCF_000412655.1). Lineage (NCBI taxonomy): Eukaryota > Metazoa > Chordata > Mammalia > Chiroptera > Vespertilionidae > Myotis > Myotis brandtii. The sequence goes on from NW_005360676.1 coordinate 4,856,910, forward strand.
ATGACCATGTCCTTTCTTTCCAGAAGACATTTTTACACACTACTTTCCCTGCCAGGACACCCATCCTACTTGTCTTTTGTTTCATGGTCTCTCCTCTTTTCTGTCTCAGATCATGTTCTGACTCCACAAGACGAGGTTAGCTAACTCTCTGATTGACTCTCATAGCAGTGTGCACTTTCTCTGTCATAGCATTTATCACACCATTTTAATGTTTTCTGATTTACTTATGTCTTCCCCTAACTTCAAACTCTTAATTTTAGAAGCAGTATTGTGTCTCATTCACAATGATATTCACTTCCTGGCACTTAGTAGATATTAAAATGATGTTTGTTGAATGAGCAAGGGAATTAATTAATTAAAATGTGTAGTATGGTGTGTTTGCAAGACACATAGATGAATGCATTTGTTGAATGAGCAAGGGAATTAATTAATTAATTAAAATTTGTAGTATGGTGTGTTTGCAAGACACATAGATGAATGCATGAACAGCTTTGCTCAAATTCATCACCACTTTTATAAAATCTTTCAAAAATTTGGTTACACTGATATAAAATAAACAAGTGGAGCTGCTGTCAACCATAAAGGTAAGATATATTAAGCAAATTTTATAGGTCAGTCACAGATAATGGAATCTATCTCTTCTCCATCTCATTTTCTCATTTTATTTCTCAGCAGAAAGCACATTTGATAGCATTTAAAAATTAGAAAAGCAAGTCCATTTATTCCAAACCAGAAATATATATGTATAACTTATGCAAAATGTTCAAAATTTCAATCATGTAAAATGTTTTTCTTAAACATGAGAAAAGATCAATCTCAGAGTTAGAAATAAAAGTATTTTGATATTGCCCAATTGCTATTCTCTCCCAAGAAAAGTGGGACATGGATGGGAAATTATTAGCTAATATTTGAAGATATTGTTCTTTCTGATGTGGAAATAGAACTTGTTTTTATAAGCTAACTATACTTACATGCTTGGACAGTTAACTTCCCTGTTGATGAGCTCATTGCTGAAAAACAAAATAGAACAAAGAATAATAATTTGACATTCTCCTGATTGGCCTCCATGACCTGAAATTATCAGGAAGTGCTGACCATATATGGATTCTAGACAGTATTCTAGAGTCAGGAGAATGGCTACTAGATATACCAGATATATGCACAATTTTTGTAGAGACTAATAGGCAACCTCCAATTAGGTGCATAATACCTCAAACAGTGGATGATTAGGGCACAAATAGTGAAGATTAAAATTAACAAATAGTTTATATTCCTACAGAACAGTGGTTTTCTAATGGTGCAGAAAACACCCTCTTTGGATTTCACCTTAGAAGAAAGAAAAAGTGGGGAACTAGGGGAGCAAGTAGGTGGGGTTTTGAAGCTCAAACCCAGCCTCAACCAGAGAAGGTCTGCTTTTATCTCTTCTGTTTAAGAGTTCACAGAAGCCTTCCTCTGGTAAAAAGGTTTAGGAATAATAATAATAATAATAAAACACATTGAAAACACCCATGTGAACTGTACTTAAAATACTTCTAAAACATAGTTCCTAAATTATCAACATTATTTTTTCTGAAGAGTAAACTATTGTGTATTCTTATCCAACATCAATTATTGAACATAAACTAAGATTAAATTCTGTTAATTTCCAACAAAGTTAGGGATATGATAAAGAAAACATGAATACTTAAACTTAAGTTGGTGGAAGGTTGCCTGAATATTGATGATTTTCAAGATAAAATTGCTTGCTGAGCAGAATGAAGATAAACTTTTACAAATTTCCACCAATGGTATGTTTAGACTCATGTTATCTGCATTTAACTTTTCATTGTGCAAAATAAGAAATTTTAGCCACCTTCTATAAGTCCCACTTGAAAAACTAGTGATGATGAACTCTGTAAATTGGGGTTTTGAAAATATTGAATTCAAAGATTCCCTTAAAGGCATTCCCAAATTATTATATGGTGAAGAATCAATTTCTCAGGACACATTCTCAATGCTTACTCTATGGAAGGAACTCAATTTTCTGTCAAATATTGTTTTTAGTAAATTTCTTATTTCACTTAAAAAAAACAATTTAAAATGCCACATAGTAGTAATGCACTAAAATGGAAAACAGTATAATGTTAGAATTATATATTGATTAACTGATACAAAATAAAGGTTGGTCTTTATTTTGGGATTTTATAATAGTATAATGTTAGAATTCTTCTGTTAAAACTTCTTCAGCTTAGTTTGAGCAGGATGCAAACACCTCTTTTCCAGGAATGATACCAGGTTAAGTGTAATGGTTGTAAGTATAATTGGATTTTTAAGGGTTGACTTTCTAGGGAACATGATTACACCTAGAGGTAAACGACCTATACACAAGTCACTAGCTGTGGAAGGTTTCTAATTTGTATCAATATTTCGACTTTCCACATCTAGGAGCACAAAGAAACATGAACATCCTAGTCTTGAAAGTAACCCTCTCACACATTTCTCAGTCGGGAGTAACGTAGTTAGTATTCAGGGCTCTATAGCCTACAAGTAACATGATGGGAGGGGAGCACAGCCACTGTAGGTAGGCAGTGAGCTGCTCTGCCACAGCCCCGGCATTTGCAATGCAGAGGTGTTGACTTTGGCTTTGCTTTCACACACTGCCTCACATGAAGGACCCACACCACACAGTTATTTGTCAAAACAAAACACATATTTTGACAAATTATGGATAAATCTTGGGCTGCAGTCTTTTATTCACTGGGAGTCCCCCAAATTAAGTGTTTCTATAGACCAATGTTTTTGCCTGTAAGAACAGCCTTGAGGTTTCTTAATGAGCTTTCCACTAATGGGCCTTTCCTAAGTGCTAACAAACACTGCTCTTTTTACATTTATAAATTTGGAAACCTTCAAAGTTCTAGCTTTTTCTATTACCAGTCACTCACATTAATGCTTTCAGTTTCCAAAACATATGTACATTTTACTAGTTTTCTAAGTGGTAATAGTCTATATGTTCCATATTATATATATATATATTTCCCCCCCCCCCATATCCTCATGGTATTTCTATTTCAGGAAGAACAAACATTATCATTACAACTAGAGGCCTGGTGCATGAAAATTCATGCACTCAGGGTGGGAGGTGGGGTCCCTTAGCCCAGCCTGTGCCTTCTCGCAGTCTGGGACCCTTGGGGGATGTCCACCCTCTGGCAGCCCAGAGCCCTCAGGAGATGTCTGACTGATGGCTTAAGCCTGCTCCCCGCACATCCTTAGCACTGCCGTGGAAATGGGAGAGGCTTCCCGCCACCACTTCCTTGCTCACAGCCATCATCCCGGCTTGTAGCTGAGCAGAGCTCCCCCTGTGGGAGCGCACTGACCACCAGGGGGCACCTCCTGTGTTGAGTGCCTGTCCCCTGGTGGTCAGTGCACGTCATAGTGACCGGTTGTTCCACTGTTAGGGTCAATTTGCATATTACCCTTTTATTATACAGGATTTTATAGATGAGAAAATGAAGGCAAAGGCCTGGGCCAATTACTTGGGTGGTCCTGCAGTGACTCAGTGGGGTTAGAATTAGTCAGGTAACTCTTAAATCAGGTTCTACATCAGCACATCCTACCCTTTAAACTACTCCAGTCATTAAAATAAACTGCAGTGTACAATCTGAGTCTGTAAGAAACAAAAAGACCAGGCAATCCATGACCATTTCACACCTCATTTCAAGTTTCAGATAGGTCAGGCTTTTAAATTTCTGGTAAATTAACTGGTTATTGGGAATTAAATAGAACTATCATGTAACTTATCAGGATTGCCACTATTTCATAAGCTCGATTCATTTGCTTTCCCACCTAACAAAGAAGGTGGATTAAGCCCTTGACAGTTTCTTCCCCCTCGGCTTGGGAGAGGTCCACAGCTTTATTCCTTGAGTAGCTGACTCTTTGCCACATCAGCAAACTCCTGCCCATCCCATTCATTCACATTTTTGCTTCCTGGTCTGGTTTCCTCTTGAAGAGTCAGTCAGACCCTTACAAGGGCAGGGCATCCTGTTTCCCATCTGATATTAATCACTCTGATTCTCTTTGTGACTCTAAGGATTGTGTCCATTGGAATTTGTAGGGAAATCTGCCGGAAGTAGATGCAGCTTAATATACAAGGGTAGACAGGTTTTTGTCTAGCTGGACTCATCAGGGTATGCTAATAAGGAATGAATTTCTAAGAGATGAATCTTAAAAAACAGAATTTCTAAAATGTGGTTGACCACAGAGCCATTTTAAATAGAGCCTCTCAAGAAATTAGAGATCTAGATTTGAATTTTACCTCCTCTTAACAATTAGAGTCCTTAATCTTTTGAGGCCTTCATTCACATCTATAACATTTGCCTACTTCTTAGGGATCTAGAAATTAGATGCAGCATATAAAGGGAATAGACAGGGCCTTGATAAAGGTTGATTCTCTATTTCAGAGAAGTGATAACAGTATAATTGTTTCAATAATTTTTTCTAGGTTAGTGATTTTTACTTATTAATTATAAGATTGCTTTAGTGGCTCCAAAGTTAGTTTACCAATTTTCCAAATGTCCATAGGAAAAAAGTTAACAAAAATGTCATAATTGCCCTAGCCAGATTAGCTCAGTTGATAGAATGTCAGCCTGTGGACTGAAGGGTCCTGGGTTCGATTCAGGTCAAGGGCACATGCCCGGGTTGCTGGCTTGATCCCTAGTAGGGAGCATGCAGGAGGCAGCCAATCAATGATTCTCTCTCATCATTGATGCTTCTATCTCTCCTTTTCCTTTCCTCTCTGAAATAAATAAAAATATATTTTCTAAAAATGTAATAATTTCATTCGATACAGAAATTATCTATATTTTTGAGAGGCAACATATGAGTTTATGTTTAGAAAGGTCCCACTCAGAAAAGCAGTTGCTGCTAAATGCTTAGTATTTTCACTTACTTAGTCATGGAGGCAGTGATGGGTCAGATTAATTTTCTATTAATGGTAAAGATTGGCCTTTATTTTGGGATCAGCACCAGTCACTTACTACAGGAAAAACCCCTTGACAACTAACTGCAGACATGCTTTCATCAGTCAATAATATTAGTAAGACCTTGAAATTTTACTTTTTTAACTTAAAAAAATTAGTCTTGATTCTAGCTATTGTTTGGAATAGAAATATGGCACTTAAGTTTAAGGTGAGGCACAAAATGAACCTAATAGAGAATTTCACATCACACAGAAAGGTGCCTACTTACCATTAACTTGCACTGATGAGGCATTTATTGACAAGGCTCTTGTGTTCCTTATCTTCTGGTTTAGGATGTTATGGATTTTCTTCTTCCTTACTGCCCTTTGCTCAGCAAAGGGGAACTGGAACACCATAATGATATCTGCTTTCACACCATCGTCCTCTGGACTTTGAGACAGAAGAGAAAGGTGATTATTCGAAGTAATAATCTGGTATCAACTTACACTCTTTCCTGTATTTTCTTCCCTGGAATTATGTCTCAATTGTTGGATTCACACAAAAATTCATTGACAATGGCTACATATTTAAAGGAGTTCATAAGATTATGATAATGTTGCTTGAATATTATGGCAAATCCGAATTTCAAAATAGAAGGCATGAAGTCCAGAAAGTTTCAGCAAATATGTTCCTTTTATCTCCTAAGTATTATAGAATTTACCAATTTTATAAAATTCATCTGGTAGTCACTAGTTAGTCAGTAAAGTTGTAAGGAACTTGGAGTAAGTCTGTTACTAGGCATTAGTCTATGGGTGAGAAAAGTGATTATTTCCTTCAAATAAATCTGTGTAAATATATTCATTTTCTTTAAGAAGATGAGTCATACAGGCCCATACATTTGCACCGATTACGTATGTGTTCTGCTATGTGCTTTCCTAATAACATAATAGAAACCTCTGAGCGATTCCTGCAACTGATATGAGTCTTCCCCCTCCACCACAACAAACAGAACATTTATTAAAACAGAAACCTCTTTTTGTTTACGTGTGCCCGCTGACACTGGGGCTTTATTACAGGTAAAACTAATTGTCCCAAATTGTAGTCAACTTTTCCTTCTTAATATTTTTGAAATGACATATTTGTAAAAAAAAAATACAACTTGGTGCCCGCAGTGACATGCTGCTGGGTTTTCCCCAGACACAGATTCTGGTAGTTCCAGATACTGAATCTTGGTTCTGTTTCACTTGGGAAACTGTCACTTGGGGAACTTTGAACATGTCACTTAACCTTCCCCCAGTTTTTGTTTTCTCCTTTACATAATGGTGATCAGTGCCGTGTCTTGAGACTGTTGTAGAGATAATGTTTATGAGAAACCCTTTCCAAAGCCTAGCTCATAGAAATGCAGCATATACAAGGGTCCCTGTCCCCTTTGCCCTTTGTCCCATTAGGCTGTGATTCCACCTTTGCCCAAACATACATACGTCAGTCTGACTACTCGGTTCTTGATATAATGCTTATTCAAGGCCGAATCTATAAATATCTCATCCACCTGTTATTACAACAAGAGAGAAACTTTGTGTTAATAAAGTATTTCATAATGAGCATATACTCCTGATTAAATACTAAAGCAGTAGAAAAACAATTTAACACGAGTAATATCATTATTTAAACCAGTGGTTCTTTAACCTCACAGTACAACAGAGTAATTTGCAGAATTTTAAAAAATTACAGACGCTGGGGTGGTTTATCTTCCAGAGTGTTAGTTAAAATTGGTCTGGAAGTGACCTAGGCATTCATATTGTAAGACTTTGGCCAGGTGATTCTGAATGTGCTGGTGTAGGTATGTTGGGTAGAAGATACCTAAACGCCATAGAAGGTAAAGCAGAAAATGACAGAGCAGCCACCAGGCATGAAGGGAGGCCCTGAGAGGTGCTGGAGAGAACTTGGCTCTTTCCTGGGTTTGAAGCATATCCTGCTACTCACGAACTGAGTCCATTGGAGCCTTAGTTTCATACTGTAAGTGTAAGACAAAGATGTTGTATGCTGCTCCTAGGGTTTCAAGATTAAACACATATAAGATGCTGGATATATTATGGTCGTCAACTACTGGTGGTTCTCTAGTCTCCCTCTGGGAATTTTATGTCTCAGATTTCTTTGCAGGTCTTTGGCTGTATGTATAGAAAAGAGGGATTAGGAATTTAGGAGAGAGCCAGTGATTTTTAAATTGTTGTGGATTGTGGGCTCTAGGAAGAAAGAGTAATATGGTGTTTCAGGTTAGATAAGAATTGTGTTATCAGTTTATGTCACGAAGGAAGGAGAAGAAAAGCTACTGTTTTGGTCGATATGCACAGTTTGAATTGCTTGTCATAGCACTATTACTGGTATGTTGTGGTTTATCAGGTCTAGATTTTGGCTTGCAGTACCCGACAGTGACCACTTGGTGGCAACAGTGTCATCAGAATGCTGGCACTGCATTTCACATTTGGTAGATCAGCCACAGGTGCAAAAAACCATGTCTTACATCCTATGGAAGGAGCAAGAAGACCAACTATCATTTTGAAAAACACAAAAGATAGAAATAAATGGAAGGCTGTTTTAGGGATCAAGAAATACGTTATGACTACCTTGACATCATTAGGCATTCATAAATGTTTGAGAACAAAAATATTAACGATGTCCTTTAATCCCTACAATAACTCTTGGAATTAAGAATTATATTGATTCTTATTTTCTATAATAATAAAAGCATAATATGCTAATTAGACCGGATGTCCTTCCGGAGAAAGCCGGGGCTGCGAGGGAAACCTGGGTCCCGGGTGCCAGAGGGAAGCTGGTGCTGGCAGCCAGGGAAAGGAAGGCCTACTCCTGCTACTCTTGCACGAATTTCATGCATTGGGCCTCTAGTATTTAAATATGAAACTAAGACTCAGAGACATTATATGAATTTCTCTGGAATCATGTGAATAATAAACTTGGACTTAAACCTAGGTCTTCTGTCTTTAGGTCTCTTTTCATTAAACATACAACCTCCCTGTTAAATGTGATATACATCTTACTTCAATTTTTTATAGAACACATAATAGTAAGTTATAAAATAACTAGCTGGTTGACTTTAAAAGACAAAGTATAAAAGATGTAATGATATGCATTTGGTAATAGCTGTTCATTTAAGATCAAAAGTGTCACTTGGAAAACAAAGAAATTGCTAGGATTCAAAGTATAATTTTATTTGTCTTTAAATAAGAAAAGCTTAAAGGGACTGAGGAGGTATGGGGCTTATTTATTAGTAACAAAACTGTTTTTGAAAGATACATTTTTGCAAGAGTGACATTATTATAATCACTTCTCTCTTGTAATCCACAACTAGTCCTATTACTCAGTTTTCTGGGGAAATCCAAAAGAAAAGAAAAGACAAACAAAAAAACAACAGAGATAAAAGTGAAAAATATTAAAAAGAAAAGTTAATAGCAGTTGGATATCTTTCAAAATTTGGTTTCTAATTATTCTCTGAAATCCCAACCACAGTTGATCCCCTGGCCCTTTGTAACTTGTTGGTGAAGGTATTGGAGTAAGTTTTTGACTCTGGATGACATCATTCATATGGCAACATGCCTCTGAAAAGACTATCTACACCCAGCATCAACTTCATCTTTGAATGATTCAACTGTCTGGGAAGATAGGAGCTGAAATAATAACATAAGAGGAATCTGGGTAGAAGTAACTTCAGTAATCATAGAAATAAAAGATTTTCTTCCTTATAACTCAAATCCCAGGACCTTGCCTCATTGATTAGGTCTGGGGTGAGGCCCGGATTTTCAGGTGATCAGGTAGCTTCAGGAAAACACTTTGAGAAATGCTAGGGCACAGACTGGCTAGGAGTCTAAATAAATTTATGACGGGAAAAATTAGAGCAAACATGAACATAAACTTTATTGCTGACTGGCATTTATGTATGAACTAGCTTTCCAGAGACCCAAAATCATGTTTCCCTGATAGATGAAGGCCTATCTCATCAGAAACACTCCACCAACACTTGTTGGCATTCTAAATTCTCAGAAATGTTGGAGGACACTTAAGTTGTGTGCCAGCTTGTTATAAATTTATTATTTATACCACCTAATAGAGTAAGTGGTTTCTAAATCTATCCTACTTCACATTTGGGGCATTTGTAGAATTTTGTAGTTGGAATTACTCTCCTAACATTGAATAAAGACCCCTTTCAGGTTAGTACTTCTTTGTGTTGGATGATTTTGAAATGCTAGTAATTGCACTGAGATTAAGTTCTAAGAGGGCAATTGGAGGTTACTTGGGTGTTTAATGAAAGAGTTAGGGAGAGGCTGTCAACTCAAACAAACAGACCTCACCCAACCATTCAGTGATCATTCCCAAACTAACTCTGTTTACACACGTAGCCTCCTTTCACTGTCAGATGTTCCCAACCGAATCCTCTCTCAGCAGTCTTTGTATTCACATAAGGGGAGTTTCAGGGCTGAGACTGCAAACTTCAGATAGATAAGCCACTGAAGATTGTCCAGTGAGATATAAAAGCAGTTCCTTCTACCATCACACCAGAAAAGTCCCAATGAACCAAAATATGCCATGAAGAAAACTTCAGATTCTGTTGATTTCTCATAATTATAACAAGAATACCACATAAAGGATGTATAAAAGATGCTTTTTAAAAATACGCCACTAAGCCTTAGTAAGGCTTAATGGATGTTGCTTGATACAAGGGTTGAACGCAAGGTAGAAACAGAGAACAGAACACAATTGAATTTGAGCCTCCAGTCATAAAGTCAGACATTCAAGGGCCTCACCATGTGCCAATTCCCCCCACCCACTTCAGCACCACCACTACCTTCCAGGCTTGGCTATGCCCTTGCCCTTCTCAAGCTATTCCTTCGGTCAGGAGCACCTCCCCCATTCTGCTAGCTCTGTGTTTCTGAAGCACAGCTCTCCTTTAAGGTCTACTTCAGATAATACCTTCATTGGGGTTGAACCTCAGAGTAATTATTTTTCCTCTTGTCTTAATTTTTCTTATCCCTCTTAAACCTTCCACTCTTTAATATAGTTACTTATGCAAATATGTTATTTCCTCTACTAAATGGCAAACCCTTTCTCGGTAGGAACTGTGATTCATCTTTTCATGCTCTACAATGTATAGGAATGCAGCATGTTTTTGTTGAATGAATTAATAAAAGAGAAATTTATTTATCAGAAAGTCTTGCATTTATTAGGTCATTTGTAAGAGTTTATAATGCACTTTATATCAAATTGTGATTAATGCTCCTAGAGAAAAAAAAATTGCCCATCCATGAATTATTTAAAACATTTGCCTCCTTGTTGACATTTTCAGGTAATTTGATTCCTTGTGGAAAACTCCTCCATGATGAGACTACACTAGTTATGATAGAAGACTAGTATCACTGCTGTCTTCTACCTGCGCACTAGGCACAAACTCCATTGTATTTGAGCTCATTTGCTTTTCCCACCAACCTTTGCGGTAAATTCTATCATATTGGTAAGAAAACAGGCTGCCTTCAGAGAGGAGTATAACAGTTTCTGGTCCCCCTAACATCTTTCCTCCAATCATAGATTGTTTATGCTACACATATACAGGGTGTCCCCCCAAAACTTATACACATACATTCTTGATAGCTCAATTGCTGGTTCTTCCTTTTCAGATTTAACTCATTGGAATTAATAATTATTCAAAGTGAATTGCCCAAGGTGACACAGCAGGGAGCCAGCTGACCTCAGTGTGAGCACACAGGTGGGCTCTCACTAAGGGTTCCTACCCACTTACATGTAGCAAGCAGCGTGTTAGGGGGACCAGAAACTGTTATACTCCTCTCCGAAGGCAGCCTGTTTTCTTTGCTCCCCAAAATAAAGGCCATAATATCGATAGTTCTATTACAATCCTTTGAAGTTATTATTGTATCCAGATTTTTTGTGAAACCCAAGATTCAACAAATGAGCTGTGAATCATTATCCTAAGCCTGTATAGAGCATGGCTAACCTGAGCACTGGTGGGGGCTCCCAGGATTTGGGGGCTTGTTGACCTTCTGGGAATCAAGTCACTTCATTTTCACAAAAGTCCTCTTTATAACTCCCACAGCTTTGGAGAAGGCAGCTGGATCCATTGTCATATGGGATCTGTGGGTGTGTGAGCAGTTTCCATGGAAGTGTGACATTCTGATTACTCTAAACCAGGAAGTGATGATAGCACTCAATGGGTTGTATTGTTATGTGATGTTACCAAAGTTGTTTCTTTGATTGTACTACTACTTCCTCAGTGTTTCTTTGTGAAATGCCAGAAGGAAACAGACATCTGTGACTAAATAACCATATATCACAAGTAGCAATATATTGGATAAACTTATCTCAAATCGGTTTATATTCCTGAGACTGACAGGCAAAATAAAGTCATAGAATTAAAATGTTTGCAATTAAGGGTGATAAAGACATTATTAAGTATAGTACATTTAAGTATACTACAAAAGCCTAGATCTCTGAGTTATCTTTTTAAAAAGAGGAAAATATATAATTAGTATCTGTTTAAAGTTGTACTGAAGATATTTAAACCAGAATGTTCAAAGCAACGGGTGATCATTATATAGAAGATTCATGTCCTCTCCAGGTGATTGTCTTCAAAATTTCTAAATTTGATTATTCTTTCAGAAGGAGAAAGAGAGAGATAATAATTTCTCTTAGACTCTTTTATAGTGCCTGAATAATGAATAATAACCTAAATAGGTTATCCAATAGAGTGAAGATTGTGAAATATTTACAACTTTTTTTAGGAAGTTTAGAGATAGCTAATATTGCTTCCTTTCACACAAAAACTTCCCTCAGAAAACACCCATCCACATCTTTCCTCCAATCATAGATTGTTTATGCTACACATATACAGGGTGTCCCCCCAAAACTTATACACATACATTCTTGATAGCTCAATTGCTGGTTCTTCCTTTTCAGATTTAACTCATTGGAATTAATAATTATTCAAAGTGTGTATATGTTTTTTTGGGACACTCAGTTAATGCAAATATATCCACTAACCTCCTTCCTCTCTCTATTACAATTGCTTTAACCATTGTCTTTCTCTTCATAAACTGACACAGATAGAAGAGATTATAAGCTAAAAACAGTAACAAGAGACAAAGAATATAATGAGAAAGGGTGAAAGGGCGAGGACTATGCCCTCCATCTTGCCCCAGAGTAAGGGCTATGCCCTCCATCTTACCCTGGATCCTCCATTTTTGGGCAGCCATGTGCTCGGCAAGGCTTCTTCCCAGAAGCCCAAGCCTCCACTAGCCACACCCAGGACTTCTTTAAACTAACCGATGACAATCAAGGGAAGCGCGCACCATAGATATGACCACATCCTGTGTAACAAGACACAGACTTGCGCCTGGCCAATCGGCAGGGCCCACAGTCTTTTCTCCTCCCCTTACTCCAACCCCCTCTTCCCACAGGGCTAGCTCTCTCTCTGCTTCCTGCCGCTGCGTTGGTGAGGTGGGGGAGCCTAGCTAGCTCGAATAAAGACTCTTATGCTTTTGCATCGGACACGGCTGGCTCCCTGGTGTGGTTTCTTGGGGATCCTGAAATCTGGGCATAACAAGGGTCAATTTATTTAGAAACTACAACCACAATAAATATATATGCACCCTACATCAGAGCTCCTAAATTAAGTAAATACTAACTGATTTGAAGGGACAGACAACAATAAAATAATAGTAGGAGATTTCAATATCTCACTTCCAACTGAAGTATGGTTGCAACCATCTCAGGTGGAAACTGTTTAACTCTAGCTAGTTTAACTCTAGCCCTGCTGTTTGGCTTAACAATAGAAAAGTTATTTTGATTTTCTGAATTGTATACATCATCCCATTCAATTGAATGACTATCCCATTGATTGTTATCTTACTGGTTTTAGAAAGCACATTCTTCTGTACCTGGGAAACAGGACAGCACAATTATCCTA
>NW_005360676.1:4869976-4889222 GCF_000412655.1 Myotis brandtii
GTCTTAGAAAGCACATTTTCCTTTACCTGGGAAGGACAGCACAGTTATCCCAAGGTCAGAGGTCCAGAGACCCAAAACTGTAATTTAGATAACATGCTGCTTCTGCTTCTGTAAACTGCTTTTTTGCGAACCAGGTTCCTCATTCTAAACCTTGAGTTGTAATCAATACCTTTGTGATCTTTGCCTATATAAGTCTGGCTTTGCCACCATCTTATCACTATGAGATTTGGGGAATGGCCCCTCATAGTCCCGGATTGCAATAAATGTGACTCTTTAATTCGACTTCTTGAGGCGTCCTTCTGTGATTCGTGGGGTACATTACAACACAAGAATGCATAGATCATCCAGGCAGAAAATCAACAAAGAAATATTGGATTCAACCATATGTCAGACCAATGGACCTAACAGAACATTATATCTAAAAATAGCAGCAAAATAATACATTCTCCAGTGCACACAAAAATTCTCCAGAATAGATCATTTGGTGGGTCATAAAACAAATCTTAGGAAATATTTAAGAAGATTGAAATCATACCAAGTATATTTTCTGACTATCATGGTATGAAAGTAGAAATCAACTGGAAGAAAGCTAGAAAATTCCCTAATATGTAGAAATTAAGCAACATATTTATGAACAACCAATGGGTTAAAGGAAAATCCAAAAAAATATTTTGAAACAAATAAAAATGAAAAAACATTATACTAAAACTTATGGGATGCTGCAAAAACAGTTCTAAGAAAGAAGTTCATATCAAGACATGCCTACATTAAGAAAAAAAAGATGCTAAATAAACAATCTAACTTTACATCTCAAGGAACAAGAAAAATAACTAACCTCAAAATTAGCATAAGTAAGAAAATAACAAAGATCAGAGCAGAAATATATGAAATAAACACTAGAAAAATAACAAGAAAAGATAAAGGAAACTAAGAGCTTGTTTTTTGAAAAGATAAACAAAATAGACAAGCCTAAACAAATTTTAAAAAAATGAGAGAAGAGTCAACTAAATAAAATCAAAGATGAAAGAGGAGACATTATAACTGGTACAAAAGAAATACAAAGAATCACAGACGACTACTATGAACAATTATATTCCAACAAATTGGATAACCTAGAAGAAATAGATAAATTCCTAGAAACATACAATCTAATAAGACTGAATCATGAAGAAATAGAAAAATCCAAATAGAGAAAACATGAATAAGGAGACTTAATGGGTAATCAAAAGCCTCCCAAAACAGACAAGCCCAGAACCAGATAGTTTCACTGGTGAATCTACCAAACATTTAAATACAAATTGATACCAACCCTTCTCAAATGCTTACAAAAAAATTGAAGAGGAAGGAATAACCCCAAAATCATTTTACAAGGCAAGAATTACCCTGATACCAAAGCCAGATAAGGACATTACAAGAAAAGAAAACTATCCCAGCTGGCATGGCTCAGTGGTTGAGCAGTAACCTATGAACCAGGAGGTCCCGGTTCCATTCCTGGTCAGGACACATGCCGAGGTTGCAGGCTCGATCCCCAATGTAGGGTGTGCAGGAGGCAGCAGAGCAATGGTTATCTCTTATCATTGATGTTTCTATCTCTCTCACTCCCTTCCTCTCTGAAATAAAAAATATATTTTTTTAAAAAAAAGAAAAGATAATGATAGGCCAGTATCTCTGATGAATATTAGTGCAAAAATTCCGCCCCCCCCCCTCCAAATATTACTAAACCAAATTCAACAGCACATTGAAAGGATCATACACCATAATGAAGTGGGATTTATTCCTGGAATACAAAAATGGTTTAACATACACAAATTAATAAATAATGTATACACATATTAGCAGAAAGAATATAATCATCTCAATAGATGTGGAAAAGCATTTAACAAAATGTAGCATCTTTCTTTATAAAAACTCTCAACAAATTGTATATAGAAGAAACATCACTATTGTATATAGAAAACCCTATAGACTCCACCAAAAAACTGTTAGAACTAATCAATAAATTCAGTAAAGTTGCAAGACACAAAATCAACATACAGAAATCAGTTGCATTTTTATACACTAGCAACAGAATATCTGAGAAAGAAATTTTGATTCACAATAGCATCAAAAATAATAAACTACCTAGGAATGAATTTAACCAAGGAGGTGAAAGATCTCTACACTGAAAACTATAAGACTTTGATGAAGGAAATTGAAAAAGACAAAAACAAATGAAAGATATCCCATGTTCATGGATTGTAAGAATTAATATTGTTATGGTGATAATTATCTTGTATATAAGTGTATCAAATCAACATGGATTACACTTTAAACTTACACAATGTTATATGTCAATTCTATCTCAATAAAGCTGGATAAAAACTGATACAGGGAAGCAAAGTAAGTAAGGATAAAGACATATTTATATAATAACTAAACACATGTGTTGCATAACTAAAAGTAATCTAGTACCATATATTAGACTAGAGGCCCAGTGCATGACATTCGTGCAGTGGGGCAGGGGTCCCTCAGCCCTGCCTGTGGCCTCTTGCAGTCCGGGACCCCTCAGGGGATGTCTGCCTGGGGAGCGGGCCTAAGCCAGCAGGCTGACATCCTCCGAGGGGTCCTTAGCGCTGCCTCGGAGGCAGGAGAGGCCACCCCTGCTGTACTCGCCAGCCATGAGCCCGGCTTCTGGCTGAGTGGCGCTCCCCCAGTGGGAGCACACTGACCACCAGGGGACAGCTCCTGCATTGAGCATCTGCCCCCTGGTGGCCAATGCACATCATAGCAACCAGTCGTGCCACCATTCAGTTGATTTGCATATTAGCTTTTTATTATGTAGGATTTATAATCTTTATGGACTTAAATATTATATGAGAGAAAAATTTATATAGAACTGAGCTGTCTATCTTAGCTGAGTTTTTTCTTGACTAGTAGAACAATTTAGAGAAAAGAGCTTATGTTTGAGTGACCTATATTTCTTCAGATCTCCCCTCTATCATTTCCTAGTTGTGCACCTTAACTTCAGAGGCTTAATTCTCTTATCTGTAAAATGTAGATAATAATGCCTCCTTTGCAGTGTTATATTGAAGATTTGACACGAAATATACAACAACTAGCCTTTTCTTTCAGGATTCAAATTAAAGACATAGAAAGTAGAAGTAGTGTTACACATCTTCCTCTTTCATCATGCCTAATCTTTAATTACAAAACAAAGTAAGTCTTAGCTCTCAAGTAAGGACTCAGCCACTCTCTACATCCAATTTTTCTAACTTCTGAACACAAGATTCTTTGTAACATCTGCTTATTTTTTTCTGAAAGTTTCCAAATCCAATCTGTTCTCTCTAGGCATAGGGCTGTAGCCCTTCACCAAGCATGAGGTGTCTTTTACCTTTCTTACCTTATTCAACCCCAAACTTTAAATAGTTTAATTCCTTTGTTAAGTTTAAGTGTACCTTGACACAGTTGCCTTTTCTCTGAAGAACTTCCTGCTTCAGTGTTGATCTGAGCCAAATCTCACTTCTGCCTTCTAATTCATTTACAGAGTGCTCCTAATTATATTCCTCTCCTTGCATCACTTTCTGTTTCCAATTTTTTTTTGTCACTACAACTCTAGACACATAAGCTCAAGGATACTTTGAGGATCATTTCAGGCCCTGTTCTTAGTGTACCTGGGTACAAAGAAGATAAAATTTAGAACTGCTTTGGGTATAGGAGTAGAGTATTGTTTTTGTTTTTTGGTGAGACACAACCGCAATAAGAAAATTCCCAACTGTTGCCTGTGCTAATGCAGATGGTGATCACTAACCCATGTTAATAGTATAGTTGAGAGAGACAAATGTACCAGGAATAATTACTTGATTTCTGGTATTTTATGGGATGGTTGATGGGAAAGAAAATCACATAGATGATTCTTATGGATGATAGTTTATTAAGAACATGTAATCTCAAGTCCCAACTATATCACTTACTGGTTGTGTGATCTTGAGTAAATTAACTTTTCTGTACCTTAGTTTTCTCATCTGTAAAAATGTGATAGTAATTGTTCCTACCTTATAAGGCTGTTTTTTGAGGATTAACTAAAATGACACATAGGATGCTTAATGTGGTGTTTAGCATTCAATACATGTTAGCTATGTTATTGTCATGGTGTTATTTGTAATGACCTTATAATTTAAAAGTATTTCTTGATATATCTGAAATATATTTTTCCAAATAAAGTACTCCCTCTGTCAGTGACACTACTCAAACTTATAATAATGATGAAAGTGACCTATCCATTTGGGAGTGTCATGAATTACTGGTTTCTGGTTACTGGTGTCTTCTCTGAAGAATTATATGAAAGATGAGACATGTCTGTGCCACTATCTCAGGGAACTGGGATGGGTTTTAGCAGTATCTGAGCATGAATTCATTTTACTTTTACATCTCCATTCGCATTCAAATAGTTAAATCTCAAATTATGAGGAAGAACAGGACTGCAACCTGTTTGTCCTGGCTGTCTAGTGAGCACCCCTATGGTGCAGAGAGAAGAATCTGGTTTTACTCATTGGAATTTAACAACAATAAATAGGAGTGGCTCAGGATGAGGCATGAACCCTTCCTGTAATTCTTAGGGTAACTTAGTGGGGAGTGGATGGAAAGGGACACCAGTCTTCTTCAAAGAGGGCTACAACAATACAAAGCCTTTCCAGACCATGGGAACCCTAGTTGATCTTCCTCTTCTTTGAAGTTCTTTTGTACTTCTTTCCTCAACATACAATTTAATCCTTAATTATATCGTGTCATGCTATTCAATTTCATGTTCCTCTCATCTCTCCAAAGAGATTGGGAGCAGTTTTAGGGAACAGATCATGTTTCCTTTCTTGCAAGACTCAGATGCTGAGAAATGTAAAGAGCTGAATAACGTACCATATGTTGGGAAAACAGATTGTTTTAATCAATTGGGAAAACTGGCTCACTCTATGGAGAATAACACCTGGGTTCCTACCTAACATCACACTCAAAAGTAGACTCCAGATACATTAAAGACCTACTGTCAAACTATAAAGTTAATAGAAGAAATTATAGTAGAATGTTTTAATATAGAATTAGAAAGAGGAAATGACTTCATAAAAACTTTTAAAAACACAACAGTAAGGCAAAGAAAATTGATGAATATGATTATTTCAAAATTACCAATCTGTATTTTTAGGAAGCATGGCCCAAATTAATAGAAGACAGAATGAATAAGTACAATGTCTGTAACCAATGGATTGTTTGCATCGCAACATAAGGAACTCCTGCAAAGCAATGCTAATAAAATAAAACAGCCTTAACAGAAAAATAGGCAAAGGAAAGGTACAGGCAGGTTATGGAAATGAAAGCTCAAAAGGCTAACAAGTATATATAACAATGCTAAAACTCATTAGCAATTAGAAAAATGCAAACTAAATCACAAATAAGATACAACTTAATGGTTGGCAGAAATGAGAAAGCTAACTAATACCAGGCGTTAGCAAAGATGTTGGGACGTGGGGATCCTCACGCACTGCAGATGGGAGTGCACACTGATGCAGTCACTCTAAAGAGCAAGCCAACAGCAATTAGTTAAATTAAGTGTATGCAAACCTAATGACCCAGTAATTCTGCTTCCTGAAGAACTTGCATGGGTTCATAAGGGGATAAGGAGGAGGCTGTTTAGTGCAGCATTTCTTGGAATAATGGGAGGAGGTAAAACATGGTCGGTATATAATATGAATCATCATGTAGCTGCTAAGAGCAATTAATTAGATGCACATTTAACAGCATAGGGAGATCTTAACACATCTGAGTAAAAATTTATGAAACAAAAAGTGATACAGTGGACTGAATATTTGTTTAACCCAAAACTCATATGTTGAAATCCTAACCCCCAAGGTAAAGATATCAGGAAGTGGGAAGATAGTGGGAGGTAATTAGGTCATAAATGGTCATAAATTGGTGCCCTGACTAAAGAGACTCCAAGGGCTGTGTAGCTCCCTGCTCTCCACCCTGTGAGATACCCCAAGAAGTCTATGGTCTGACCTGAAAGAGGGCCCTCACAGAACCTGATTATGCTGGTGCCACGACTTTAGGCTTCCAGCCTCTGGAACTGTGAGAGGTGACCTTCTGCTCTTTATAAGCCACTCAGTCTGTGGTACTTTGGGAAGCAGCCAGACCTGACTAAGCCAAGTGATTTATAACACAAAGAATAATTAAAAGCATGTGCATACAAAACAACAAAAAGTATTTTTTGCAAAAAATAAATACAAACAAAAGTCTACACATGAAATACAGAATGGTCACCTGCAGAGGGAGATGAATGGGAGTGTACTATGAGAATAAAGAATCATAAATAGTGATGCCTACAAGTCCTTTAGTTGATCTCTCCTCCTTGCCCCCACCCTCGCTACCTTCCCTCTGAGGTTTGACGGTCTGATCAATGTTTCTCTGTCTCTGGATCTGTTTTTGTTCATCAGTTTATGTTGTTCATTATATTCCATAAATAAGTGAGATCATGTGATATTTATCTTTCTCTGACTGGCTTATGAAACATATGTAATACCTTAATCAATAAAGAAAAAATATAGTGATGCCTAGAGAAGGCCTTGCATGTACTCAGGATGATAGTGTCATTACCTAACTTAGCCTTTGCCTCTAAGGCAGCGGTTCTCAACCTGTGGGTCGCGACCCCTTTGGCAGTCAAACGACCCCTTCACAGGGGTCGCCTAAGACCATCCTGCATATCAGATATTTACATTACGATTCATAACAGTAGCAACATTACAGTTATGAAGTAGCAACAAAAATAATTTTATGGTTGGGTCACAACATGAGGAACTGTATTTAAAAGGCCAGAAGGTTGAGAACCACTGCTCTAAGGCTTCTCCATTCCTAGAAATGAATTCTGTATTGAAACCTAAAAGTCTACTTCCAAACACAGTTCCTGTTATAGGTGTACTTTATCATTTCTTTCGCTTTCTTTTAAAACATCTATTGCATTCTTGTCCATTCACTTCAATAAAGACAATATCTCAGTTAGCCTAACACAACAACAACAATGTTGAGAAGAAAACATAAAATAAAATAAAAAACACAGATTTTTAACTGTCTCAATACTTACTATAAATTTCCCATTGTTCAAATAATTTGTATACCATTTTCACTACGTATACTCATATTTTTCATTGAGGAAGTTATGTGGAGTTTCTCAGGATTAGAGGAATAAAGGAGTACTAGGGTATATATATATAGTTTTTAACTGTCATTCCTCAAGAACTGATTACAAATTCTATTTTCTAAGGTGTCAAGAATATAGAAGAATTTAAGGATGTATATCAATCTGTAAATGGTTATTGATTTGGGGGAATGAAACTTCAATATAGAATAAGTATGCATGATTTAATGATAATTGAAAACATACATTATAAACCTCATCTCTAAATTTACCATATGCTGTAATTGAGAATGCCTAGGACAAAGATTGGATGGTGATATGGAAAAAATAAAAATTGATTTGAAGGAAAAAAGAAAATGTTTTGAGAGGGATAAAAGTTCTTTGACTAAAACAAATCAATACAACTGTTATTTTTACATCTTTAAAATAACTGTATTTCTGTGTTAACAGGAAAGTTAACTTGAGCTTAGCATTTAAGTAAGGGTTCAAGGTATCTTGAGCAAAATTATTGGACAGCTAAGTTTACTTTTTTTTCCCTTTTAGGAGCATTCTTTAATTTTAGTTTTAAAAAATGTGTTAGCATTTCATTGAACTAAATTGTAATAAGCCTGGGTATTTTAACTTTATTACTATGTAAGAGAAAATGAATATTTATGATCATCTTTCCTCATGTATTTAAAAATCTTTAAAATTTTAAAATGTGGTCTCCAAAAACAAGCATGTGTCTTACAAATAACCACTTCTGACATGGTTAAGCGTTCCCGTTTAGGTAATATTACGGCCTCAGTTCTCTCACCTTTAAATGAAGTAGTTGAGTCAGGAAGAGTGGTTAAACAGGACGACCCATTTGTTAGACATGCTGACGCCCTTGCTCCCCTATCCTGCCCTGCCCTTCCCATCAGACACCTATCCAGTGGGTCTGGAGCGGGACCTCGGCATCTGCACGATGATTCTGGTGCAGGTAGTCTGAAACTTAGGTTTTGAAAAATATTGAGTGAAATGAGCTACAAAATCCTTTCCACCTGCATTATCCTATGATAGAAATAATTGTGTCTGACTTACCAAGTTTTCACTTATCTCTTTTAAGTCCTTCAGTTGGTATACACCATTGTGTCCAGAATCACTATTGGTTCGTACATCTAAAATTTTAAAGACACCATGATAATACTCCGTTTTCTGGCCTGCGGTGAAAAGGAAAAGCAGAAAATTAAGTGGTTTTGGAAAAAAATTCAGAATCCAACTATAATGAGGCTAATATGGTCTTGAATATATTGCTGAGAGCCTTTCTAGTTTAGTTTAATAAAAAGTACAGTGAAAATGATTAATACCGCTGGTTAATAACAGCAGCTTATATTTATTGAATGCCTATTATGTGCCACGCCCCATTCCCGGCACTCTACCTGTAGCATTTCCTCACTCCAGCTCTCTAAGATTATAATCACCTCCATTTCACCAATGAGAGAAGTGAGGCTCACTGGTGTTAAGAAACTTGCTCTATGCTATGGAAGCGGTGCGTGACCTACCTGGGTTTTAAACCCGGACAGTCTGGCTCTAGTCCTGGAACGTTTAATTACCATATGACCCCTTGCTGAGGTGAAGTGTATGCCATCGTATACTCTACTGGAAGTAGACGTAAATAAATTTTTTTATGTTTTCACTTATATTTTAAATTAATTTTTTTCAAATAAAAATCTTTATACATTTTAATTTGTAATGTGAGAACACTAAGAAATACATGAAAAGAAAGGCAGGGGAACACTATCAGGTTGGTAGTGAGAACAGTGTGAAACTGGGATGAATCAGTAAGAAAGGAGAGAACACAGAGAACTGTGGGAAGTACTGAGGAATTTGGTAATCTCAGGAGGAAAGCGTCCAGGTGGAGGGCGGGTGGGCAAGAAAGCTATGAGAGAGTTAGAAATTGAGAACAGAGCAACCACAAAACAACCTTTCTCCTCGGGGAGCCTGGCATAGACAGGACACAATGAGGGTTTTCCATGGAGCTAGGAAAGAAACAGGGATCTCAGGATAGTCTCTCTCCTAAGTGGGACATCTCTGGATATGGAATGCTTTTTAGACCCCCTGATGTTTATCCATACAATCCACAATTATCAATCTTTTTAATCATAGCGAAGGAGTTTTTGTGCAATGAAATTAACTGACCTAAAACTCTTTGCCATCATGTAAACTATAGGTTGGATTGTTATATTGGACCCAGAACTATGTTCTTAAGCCCTTTAAAGCTCATAATGGAGTCTTCAGTCCCTCATCAAGTCTGAGGAAAGGGACAGCAGATAAGACCACTCAAGTTAGCAACCTGAACTATTTGTTTTATCACATAACCTGGGTCAGAGTCACATTGTAGAGATTTGTCAAAAAATGTAAATGGATTTTACTCTGTGCAGAGAAAAATGCAATGTTAGAAGAGGCAATTCTAAAATGCATTGTTTATGTGATTATAAATATATCAGGCAATACAAAAATCCCTGAATATTATTTTGGAGAGTGCAAATTTTTCTCTAAAAATTAGTAAAAACATTGTGTCATATTTATAGTTTACCAGTCATTTCAAAATTAATCATTTCCTTGGACATGTGCTTTGCTTTTAGCTTTGAAATGTTGGTGGACAGAAAAATTATGAGTAAAAGAGCCAATTTTAGTTACTAATTTAGTAAGTAATTTATCATAGTTTTTCCCTTGAATGTACAATGAAGATTAGAATGTATTATGATTAATATCTTTGATCTTTTGTGTAGTTCTCAAAAGAATACTAGATTGTGAGCTCCAAGGATATAGGAAATTGGTCTGCTTCGCTTAATGCTCTATCTTGAATACCCAGAAAAGTAGTTGCATATAATAGGCATTCAGTTATTAGTTGTTGATGAAATAATTGAATAAATAAAAATATTCAGAATGTGGGCATTTACAGGTAAAAGCACAAATGTCTTTTGGATGAAATTACATTCATGTATGCGAATGAAGCTTGACAGAAAAATGAACTCAAACTGAGTGAAATCCATAACTTTACCTACCAGAGACTAAGAAGTGAGCCAGAAGACCAATGGTCACTGCCACCACAATCAGCAATAACACAACGAGAAGGGCAATCATCCATGGTTTCAAATCTCGGCTTCGGGTGCCAAATCCTACTGCTCTGCATAAAGGAAAACTCACCAGTAACTCTCACATAGTCATGGTCACAGGCTTTCTGATACTCCTTGAGTAAGTGCAAGCTGCTTTAGCTTACCTTTCCCAGCAAGATGGTATTTGTCTTCCATTTTGGTCAAGGTCATCTTGGTGTGAGGGGAGGTGTGGAAAAGATGAAAATTTGGGAATCCATAATATTGCTTCAGTTTTCTATTTCTAGAGGCTATTCATGGCTCTCTGTGGTGGCCAGATCTGATTTCCCTTAACAGTGTGGTCCAAAGTAGCATGCATGCTTGAAAAAGGACCATTTCTTCTTTCTCCAGTACTTTAAAAATTATCTTTTATTTGTCTACCCTTTTAGAGTTTACAAAGTAATTTCAAATCTATTATCCCATTTACATTTTTTAAATTTATCTTTACTGTTGAAAGTATTACAGATGTCGCCCTTTCCTCCCCCCCCTTTGACCCACTCTACCCCGCTCACACCTCCTCCCAAGGTCTTCCCGGCAATATTGTCTGTCCATGGGCTATGCATATAAGTTCATTGATTAATCTCTTCCATTTCTCTCCCCCTTCCCTCTTAAATACGTCAGTCTGTTACTTGCTTTAATGTCTCTGGAACTCTTTTGTTCATCAGTTTATTTTGTTCATTAGATTCCACATATAAGTGAGATCATGTGATACTTATCTTTTTCTGACTGGCTGACTTCACTTAGCATAATACTCTCACATCCCTCCATGATTTCTCAAAGGTTGATAAAGTACTCATCCATCTCAACAAACAACCTAATTAAAAAATGGTCAGAGGACCTGAACAGACACTTCTTCAAAGAAAACATAAAAATGGCCGAGAGACATATGACAATATATTCAACATCACTAATCATCAGAGTGATGCAAATTAAAATGATGATGAGATACCACCTCACACCTGCCAGAATGGCTACCATCAACAAATCAACAAACAAGTGCTGGTGAGGATGTGGAGAAAAAGGAACTCTACTTAGTACACTGCTGGTGGGAATGCAGACTGGTATAGCCACTGTGGAAAACAGTGTGAAGATTCCTCAAAAAAAAAAATGGAATTGCCATTTGATCCAGTGATCCCACTTCTAGGAATCTATACTAAGAAGCCAGAAACACCAATCAGAAAAAATATATACACCCCATATGTTCATAGCAGTGTTATTTACAATAGCTAAGTCTAAGAAGCCAGAAACACCAATCAGAAAAAAATATGTACACCCCTATGTTCATAGCTGTGTTATTTACAATAGCTAAGATCAGGAAAAAACCCAAGTGCCCATCAGTAAATGAGTGGATTAAAAACTGTGGTACATTTATACAGTGTAAAAAAGAAGGATATCTTACTCCATTTACTTTTTATCTTTTATTTTTAACTGGCTGTGGAAAGGCAGTGTGTCCTCTGATGGACAAGAGCTAAGATGATAGAAGCAGGAAGCAGAAGGTCCATGGGGAGTAACATCACTTAGTCTCTTAAATGGCTTAAAATCTAAAAATTCAAATATGAGGGAGAACTTAGAGACTACTTAGTATAATTTAATGCATTTTCTAGATGAGGAAACTGAGGCCCAGAGACAAAAAAGTCATTATCCAATATAATAGAACCATCAGTAATATTAAACTCATGAATTCTCACTCCTTCAACCCATTTTTTTTCTCAGTGCCAGACTGCATCTCCATTGATTGCATTTTAATTTTTAAATATGTTTATTATTTATATAGTTATTTAGTCACTCACTCATTTATTCTTTATATATTTGACCATTCATTTTCTCAGAGAATCTTATCAGTATGTCTCCAAGTCATTCAAAAACACACAAAAGAAGAACCAAAACAAAAAGGTTAGAACTCAAGGAGTTTTATGAACTTTGAAATCTTTCTGCCATTTGGCCCACTCCATTTTCAAAGCCAGTGGTGGTGAATCTCTCTCACTTTAAATCTCTCTGATATTCTGAATTTCTCTTCAGGTAGAGCCTTATACTTTTTTAAATCCTCCCCTAAGGCTATGTTTCTATTGATTTGAGAGAGAGAGAAAAGGAGGGAGAGAGAAGGAGAGAGAGGGAAACATGGATGTGAGAAAGAAACATCCATCGGTTGCCTTCCGTATGTGTCATGACTGGGGATGGAACCCACAACCTATTGCCTGACCAGGAATCAAACCCACAACTTTTTGGTGTCTGGGACGATGCTCCAACCAATGGAGCCACCTGGCCAGGGCGAGCTTGTCCTTTTTTAAGGTATCACCTGATTAGGTTAGGCACAAAGAATAATTTCCCCATCTTAAAATCAACTGATTCAGACCTTAATTATATTTGCAAAATTCCTTCACAGCAGCACCTATATTTGTTTGAATAAATAGGAGAAGGAATATGTGCATGAAGGACTAAGAATCATATAAATTTATCACAAAATATTATGACTTCGATAAAAATGGACAGAAATCTATAGACTTCATAAAAAAGCATGTGAGATTTAAATCTCTAATTGTGGGGGTGGTGAAGAATTATCTCATTACAATGGAATTCTATGTTAAGCATGCAATTAGAAGATTAAGGGATATTTTTTCAAGCAATAATTTGGGGAATGCAATGTGAACCCTTGGAAATTAAAATGGAAAGAAAGCTAAAATTAATCCCTCATTATGACCTAATTGGCAATCTGTATTCAATGAAATCCAGTTTTTCATACTCATTATATCTTCATTAAGCTTGGTTATTCAGTATATTCATGGCATAATTTTTCCAAAGATGTCAATGAAAACGTGATAATTTGAATAATTTGGTAATTTTGCTTTCTGCAATCTTTCAGACTGAAAGATATGTGTCTTGAAGAATATATAGAGCAGTATGAATTGTTAATGATCAGAGTTGGGATATTCATTTCCTCAGCAACCATGCTGTAACCTGAGGACTTTCATATATGTGAGTTCTATATATTTGAGTTAGCAAAAGGCTAACTCACTCCACATGGATCTACCTTTTTCTAGAAAGGCTTTCCCTGAAGGCAGCAACTTTGGCTTACTCCACAGTCAACCACATGCCCTTTATAATTTTTTCTACAAGTTCCAAATATTTCCTTTTCCAATAATATTTTTTGCTTTATTTTTTAAAATATATTTTTATTGATTTTAGAGATAGAAACATCAATGATGAGAGAGTCATTGATTGACTGCCTCCTTTATACCCTCCACTGGGGATCGAGACCACAACCTGGGCATGTGCCTTTGACCAGAATCAAACCTCGGGCCCTTCAGTCTGAAGGCTGAGGCTCTATTCACTGAGCCAAACCAGCTAGGGCTTTTTGCTTCCTTGTACAGTGGGGCCTTGACTTACAAGTGTCCTGACTAACGAGTTTTTTGAGATACCAGCTGTCTCTCGGCCGGTTTTTTGCTTTGAGTTGACAGAGTAATTTGAGTTAACGAGCTCCTTAAGGAGCTCAGTCTCCGAACGAATTAAACTCGTAAGTCAAGGCCCCACCGTAGAAACATGATACCTTTACACAAATGCAGATAGAGACATGTGATTGTTTACCGTGGTATCTTTACACAAATGCAGATAGAGACATGTGATTGTTTACAAGCACCAATTTACAGATAGGTTATGGTCTCGTAACTCTTCATAAAGACAGTTTTGAAGTGTAAAATATACTATCTGATTTTAAAAGAAATTATCGGTTAGCTTCCCAGGCCAACTTAGATGTCTATTTAACTCCTAATGTAACTGAACAAAGGTGCTAAATGCACTAACTTCCTGGGAGCCATTTGGTGCAGAAAACTGCTCCTCTTTCTCCAGCCTGGTTCCCACCTCTGGAGGCAAGTTCTTATAGAACCAAAGTGCCAAACTCTCCTTTCACCAGTGAAAATCATCATTCCTTCTGAGCCACTAATATCAGGCATTTTTTACAGAAAAGCATCCTTTTGTGAGGACCTAACATATGACTATTCTAGAATGACCATTTAATACTAAAAGTAATAAGAACAAGAGCTGACTTTTATTAAGTGCTGACTTTGTAGGAGTTGTTGATATCTTGTAATCTTTCATCCTCTAAAGACTCTTGTCAGCAGAGTTATTTATCTTCATTTTACAGGCAAATAATTTGCTCAGTATATACAGTCAGTGGGCAGAATGATAATCTAATTTTGGCCACTAGTACTCAGAATCCCATCTTTCTCTGAGATATCAAACTTCCCTTTGAGAGTGAAATTTTTTTTCTTTTTTCCAGAACAGGATTCCTATTAACCCAAATGAATAATGTGTGAAATTTCAAGCAGCATAAAAAACAAGTGTATAGAAACCCAGAAGAGGAGTTGGCATCTGAAGTGGGGCAAGGGTAGTCTAATGGGAATGAGCCCTTCACCCAAGGGATCTGTGCTAATTCTGATTAGTGTCAGAACTGAACTGAATTGTAGGACAGCTGGTGCTCCAGAATTGTTTGGGGGAAAGCCCCACACAGCCGGTGTCAAAGTGTTGTGAATGTGGCAGTAGTGTGAAAGTGAAGAAAAACACAGAGTTTTTCTGAGACAAAGGTTTTAAAAATTCCTTTAAGTCTTCACCTGCCCCGACAAATGTTCGGAAGGCATCCTGTATTGCAGATATGGCCCTGTCTTTTGGAGTAGAAGAATTTGGCCTCAGTCCCCGCTTATAACTCTTTAACATGTATCATGAGAAATTTATATGACTTCTCTGAATTTCAATTGTCCCACCTTAAAACCGTGACAATAAATACTGCCCAGAAGTGTGAAGCAATGAAGCGAGTAATGAAGGACTCTAGCACATATTAAACTTATTCTGTGGGTCAGGTGTTTTCGTACGGGTTATCTCACATAGTTGTTGCCACAGCTTTGTGGAGTTTTGAGTGACTAGCAATATGGATCTTTTATTCAAATTTTAAAAAACAAAAGTTATTTTTGCTTGAAAATTATAAGCAAACAAAACGAAAACAAAAAAAAGGAAAAGCAGAATATCTTAATAGTTAAGCTCTGATTCCAGATTGCCTCAAATCCTAACTCTTCACTTTACTACCTTTGATGGTGTATGGCCAGTTACTTTTTCATCTATGAAATGGAGATAATAATAGTATCTAACAGTATCTAAACACTATGAAATTGCTGAAGAATTAAAAAACAGTAAAATGGATAATTTTCACAATGCTTAGTAATCAGTAAGAAACATGAAGGTTTTACTTTACTATTTTGATTTTAATTCTGAAGATAGAGGTTTTTTTTAAATATATTAGAGAGTGGGCTTGGCAAATTAACAAATTGTTTAAAATAAGTATTCAGAATGAAATTAAAATATAAAATGTAAATGTTAGCAAAGACTTTCCCAGGACTACCTTTTTCTCTAAAGAATAAAAATGGAGAGGAGGAATCTAATTTTTGCATTTATTTAGCAATGCCAAAAATAATGTGCTATAGGAAGAGAGGGAGATGCAGACTTATGGGAAAAGGACAACAATCTCAGATGAAGTCATTTAGTATTTTATTTGTGCAAGGGAAATAACTGAGATTTTAAGTGAGTAATTCTCCCAATTAATACATTTTTAAAGAAGAGTAGGGGTTTGGATATTGTGAAAGGCAAATGCAAATGAATATTCACAGCAAGTTTCAAACACTAAAGATATCTCTGAGATGTAGAGAAGAGGGTCACTAAATCCATAGAGAAGAGACCTAAGGTTCCATAGAGCAGAAACAGTGAAGATATGGGTCAAATATATTTTGACAAGGGTTCCCATTGTATTTCTTGTTCATTGGGAAGTAGGAATAGTGAGTGTGATTGTAGAACGTATTGTAGATTTAATGTAGGTGAGATATAGCGTGTCATGGCAACGGCTTCCCCCACTCTCTGGAAGTGGAGCATTCCTATGAAACCTCTAGTAAGCATAAGTGGTATAAAGGGAAGAAACATTTATCATTAATTTATATGGAAAAATTTTCGTGCATTCCCAGATCCCCAAAGTAACTTATCAGATCATACCAAATAACACACACAACTTAAAGTAACACTAACATGTAGTAAGAACAGGAATGATAGTGATAAATACGTAGCCTGTATAAACTAGATTGAGCTTGATGATGCCTTCAATGCTCACGGTTTGCTGCCTCTGTATAGCTCACTGCAAAACAAACACTGAATGCTATTTTCGCTTTTCGTAGTTTTTTTTTCTTTCTTTCTTTTTTTTTTTTTATAAAAGCGAAAGTCCTCTTTGGATTTCTTTCAATTAACAAAAACAGATACTAATGTAGATTTTTTTGTAACAGTGAAGTGGCATAGCATGAACTTTTGAAAAGTGGGGATACCTGAAATTATTAAGCTTTTGCTTTGCCTCAGTCCTCAGATTCACCTGTTAGTGTGACCTGCCACCTCCTACAAATCCTCTAAATCCTGGATTAGTGTTCCTTGAATTTATCTTAAAGGAACCATAAACTTTTGATGATTCCTACTGTCTCCTTTCTTTAACAACAAATGTCATGGGTGCCCTAAACAAAAGCATTGATTTCCAAAATTATTCCTGTAATTTACTTCCCTAAAACTGAACACATTCCCATATACACAGATATTCATTAGAAAAAAATGATTTTGGGTATCTGTAATCATGAGACTTCATATTCTTAAAAGAATAATTTGGGGAATGTGAAATATGAAAGGTTGGAACTACTGCTTTACAACATCATGCTTTCAATGAAATGGGATATACATTTTCAAAATCAATAAATTTTAATAAGCAAAACATTAATGCTAAACAGTTACATGTGTTTACTCGTTCATGTGTTCACCAAATATTTATGGAGTGCCGATTATGTGTGAAGCTTTATAGACCTGCTCTCAGGATCTCAGACCCTTTGACAATTGCAATGTGCTCACTAAAGTGCTGATACAAATATGGATTTTATTAGTGGGGAAGGAAGCCGAGGGAAGTTCATTAATTAAGTGGCCAATCTAGAGTCAAGTTCTCATCTCTGAAATTTCCCCGGTTGGAACCCTGGCCCCCCGGGAGCGTCTGCAGGAGTCCGGGAAGACTGGACTTGAGGAGCTGTGCATTGCAGCTCTCGGGCTCTGTCATTACACAGCTCCATAGACCTGGGAGGCTCCTTCACTTCTGTTTCCCTCAGATTTCTCTTTAAAGTCAGAGTTAACAATACCTGTTCTACTGATCTCACAACAGTGTCCTGGCTATTAAATGAAATAACATAAATACAAATGTTTTGAGATGGCATAAATGGTGAAGTATTATTGTCATCATGGATGGTGAAAGTCACTATTTTAAATGTGTATAAAGTTATATCAAAAATCTTACTTTTTCCTCTCCTCTGCATGTAGCAAACCCCATTTGAAAAACAAAAAATTTGAAATCATAGTTTTCTTTTTTCTTAATATTTAATAGAAAAATTTTAAGAGAATAGACATGTTTTCCCCAATCCAGGTCTCCTGTTTTCTTTCTTCCCCCAAGAAGTCCTGACAGTTCTATGATGAAGGCAGGTGCCTCTATAGTTACTGACCTCCCAATCTGCATTAGTTCCCAGGGACTGACTTGAAAGTACAAGGAAAAGCAGCTAAAGGGAAAGTGCCATAGAAGCTAAATTTAGTCAGATTGCTAACAGGTTTTTTAAAAAACAAATGAACACCTTTCTCCTAACCCCAAAATCAGAATCAATCAGGATGCAATGTAATATAGTTTTCATTAACTTCTAAAATCCCAACTATTTGAAATTCACAATGTGCAATAATGCTGACAATGATCTTTTAAATACAAAAACACTAATTTCAAATACAGAGATTAATTCATCTGTTATAACAATTTCAGATATCTCACAAAATCCAATGGAGATTCAGTCCACTGAGGACACCTCACAGGAGCCTCTGACACACCAAAAATCTAGCCACTGACACACAGCAGAGCAAACAAGCCATTTACAAAACAAAGCTGAACTTACCGAAACATCATCTACAGGAGGAAGATATGATCTTGGAAGCATGCACCCACTGAACTCGACTTTCTAATCAACTATATGACATCTCTCGTGTATTAAAGGTCTACAGCTACAAGAAATAAGGAAACAAATTACAAGTAGTTGAAATGAAACTAGTTCGACAAGTCTGAACAGAGAAGTCTCAACCCATAGAAGAGCTTGAAGAAAATAGCTCAGAGACAGCATAGTCCCAACAAGAAAGCAATACCTTTTTTTTTTTTACTATTGACTAATTTCATCAAAGGAGAAGAAACTCGTTGCAAGGATTTGAATGAGAAACACCTAAGGAATGCACTAGGATTAAGAGTTTAAAGAAGATTATTGGTAGGTATACAGATATCTTAAAGAAACCTTCACATAAAAGCTCTCAATAAACACAACCAGATATTCTTAAAACATATTCATAAAATAACTCAAGAAATACTCTTACCATAACCGGTTTTGCTCAGTGGATAGAGCATCGGCCTGCGGACTCAAGGGTCCCAGGTTCAATTCCAGTCAAGGGCATGTACCTTGGTTTCGGGCACATCCCCAGTAGGGGGTGTGCAGAAGGCAGCTGATCAATGTTTCTCTCTCATTGATGTTTCTAACTCTATCCCTCTTCCTTCCTCTCTGTAAAAAAATCAATAAAATATATTTTAAAAAAAGAAATACTCTTTAAATTTTTTGTTGAAAAGAGCTATCTCCATGTGTCACAGGGATATAGTGAATTTATTAATACATAATCATTTTTATTTTCTTTTTTAAAAAATATACTTTTAAAAAAAGTTTTATTTTATTGTTTGAAGTATTACAAATACTAGTACTTATGTCTTCTTTTTTTCCCCATTGACCTTCCCCTGGCCTCCCCTACTCCCCCAGCACATGCCCTCCCCTCATCCCTCCAGTGTCTTGCGTCCATTGGTTATGCTTATATGCATGCATACAAGTCCTTCAGTTGATCTCTTACCTCA
>NW_005360676.1:4890641-4911343 GCF_000412655.1 Myotis brandtii
TTTTGTCTCTCAGTTTGTTTATGTGATGTATCACATTTATTGATTTGCAGATATTGTACCATCCTTGCATCCCTGGAATAAATCCCACTTGGTCATGGTGTATGATCTTTCTAATGTATTTCTGAATCCAATTTGCAAGAATTTTGTTGAGGATTTTAGCATCTATGTTCATCAAGGATATTGGCCTGTAGTTCTCTTTTTTGTGGTGTCTTTATCTGGTTTTGGTATTAGGGTAATGCTGGCTTCATAGAAAGAGCTTGGAAGTGTGCCTTCCTCTTGAATTTTTTGGAATAATCTGAGGATAGGTTTTATTTCTTTTTTGAATGTTTGGTAAAACTCTCCTGTGAAGTCATCCAGTCCAGGGCTTTTGTTTGCTGGAAGTTTTTTGATTACTGTTTCAATTTCATCAGTAGTTATTGGCCTATTCAGGTTTTTTTATTCTTCCTGATTGATTTTTGGCCTATCGGGGCTTTCCTTCCCCCAGTTGCAGGCAGCTGGCCCCACCTCTGCCACAGCCACTGCTTGCCATCTGTGCAGTGCTGCCCCGCCTCCCCTGCCACTGGTGGCCTCCCTCTGTAGGCAACAGGCTGGGGTGATGATGGCTTGGCTGGCCTGGGCCTCCCTCTTTCTTTGCTGGGAGGTGGGCCAGCCCTGTGAGGGGCTGTCTGCCTATATGATCTCCCCTAACCACTAGCCTGCCTACCTGATCACCCCTAACCACTCTGCCTGCCTGCCTGATTGCCCCTAACTGCTTGCTTGGGGCGGGGCCAGCCCACGAGGGGCCATGGTGGTCTGGTCTCTGGTCTTTTCAGTCTGATGCCTCTGGCCTTTTATTATACAGGATACTAAGTATTTACACACACACTTATATCTATAAAAAAACACATATAAAAATCAATTTAAAAAGCATCATATTGTACCCATTCTTTTGGAGTTATTTTCCCCCCCACTTAGTATTTTGAAGATCTTCCTATGTTAGGAAACACAGATATACCTTCCCCATTTTAAAAAATATTTATTGTTGAGATTATTACAGATATCCCTCTACCTCCCCCCCCATTGCCTTCCTCCACCCAGTTCCTGCCCCACCCCTGGTGTTGGTGGGAGCCTCTCCCGCTTCCTTGGCAGCGCTAAGGATGTCCAACTGCAGCTTAGGCTTGCTCCCCGCTGGCAAGTGGACATCCCCCGAGGGCTCCTGGGCTGATTTGCTTAATTTCTTCCAGCCCCTTCACTCCCCTTCTCTCTGAGAATTGTCAGTTCCATTTCCGTGCCTCTGATTCTATTTTATTCACCAGTTTATTCTGTTCATTAGGATTTCTTATTCATTTATTTTGATTTTTTAGATTCAATTGATGATAGGCATGTATTTGTTGCCATTTTGTTGTTCATTTTATCTTTTTCTTCTTCCTCTTCTTAAAGAATACCATTCGATCTTAATCTAAAAAAGAGAGACATGCAAATTGACCGCACCTCTGCTACGCCCCAAGCCATGCCTACCAGCCAATCAGAGCAACTATATGCAAATTAACCCTCTTAATCTAAAAAAAGAGAAACATGCAAATATACCGCACCTCTGCTACGCCCCAAGCCATGCCTACCAGCCAATCAGAGCAACTATATGCAAATTAACCCAACCAAGATGGCAGCCAGCAGCCACAGAGCTGGAGCAAGCAGGAGGCTTGGTTGCCCTGGATTATGTGTCTTGGTGTGGTCCTCTTGGTGTTCCTCTTGTTTGGCACTTTCTGTGCTTCCTAGACTTGTAAGTCTATTTATTCTACCAGGTAGGGGAAGTTTTCTATCATTATTTCCTCAAATAGGTTTCAATATATGCTCTTTCTCTTCTTCTGGCACACCCATAATACAAATGTTGGTATGCTTGAAGTTGATCCAGAGGCTCCTTACACTATCTTCATATTTTTGGATTCTTATTTCTTTTGCTCTTCTGGTTGGATGTTTTTTGCTTCCTCATATTTCAAATCATTGATTTGATTCTCGGGATCCTCTAGTCTACTGTTGAATCCCTGTATATTACCAAAGTTCCTGCTCCAATGCCAGACAAATGTGTCCCCCAGAGCCTCACCCTGGAGCAGGACCTTGTAAGTTCACTTCATGATGCCGGCCTTTTAAGAGGAACAGCTGGGTCTCCAGCAGCCTCTGTGTCACTGAGCCCCAATCCACACTGGTTTTTACAGCCTGTAGTTATGGGGACTTATTTTCCAAGCTCTGGGACCTTGGGCTGGGGGTCTGGTGTGGGGCTGGGATCCCTTGCTCCTCCAGGCAGCTTCTGCAGAGACATCTCCCTCCTGATTAAAAAAGCGGCACACGTGGGTGCCAGACCAGCCGGTTCCACGCCTCTGCACTCCTACCAGTCTCAGTGTGCTTTCAGCCAGCTTTCCAGCGGTTCTGGATGATGGTTGCTCTGTATTTGAGTTGTAATTTTGATGTGGTTGTGGGAGACAGCAAGTACAGGTATTTACCTATGCTGCCATCTTGTTTCTCCCTACTTTCTCTTTTTGACAGCTATATGAAGTATGAACACCCTGTTTAGCCTTGATTATAATCTTACAACTAAATTGTACCCATTTAAAGGGAAACACTACTCAAACAAAGGTTTTCATCAGTCATTGCTTCTAACACGTAGGGAGAGTACATTTGGAATAATTTTAGTACTGCGTGCGTCGTGCTGTAAGTGGACAGACTCTTTAGAATTAGAGTGCCAGGCTTCAAATTGTAGTAGTCTGTAACACAGAAATAATACTGGTGACTACCTTATAGGGCTTTTTGAAATATAAATGTGTTAACATAGATAAAATGCTTGGATTAGTGCCTTGTGCAATGGAAGCATTACAGAAATATCAGCTAATATTGTTAGAAGCTCTTAATTTATTTGTATATATTTTCTTAGCTAATGTTTTGCAGAGAAACCCTAAGTGATGCTCATTCAATTCACCTGAGCTAAGGACTCTAGCAGCACAGTCTTGTTGTAATTGAGACTTGATTGCTACTGGTGTCACTGGGAGGAATTGACCTCCAGGCCAATTGGATATGGGGACCAGCTGCGACTACAGTGGGAGAGCTACCATGCAGGAGACACCCCTATGGAGCAGGACTTGCTTCAGTGGGGCTTTGATGCTCACTGAGTCTGCCCCTTGAGTATGTCTTTTATGGATGTGTAGAATTGTAATCTGGTACGGTCTGACACTGACCACTGGGTACACTGTCTTTGGGTCTCCAGGGAGGTGCAAAGTCCACCACTGCCTGGGGCCACCCAGTAGTAGCTACAGAGAGATCTGCAGATTACTCCTCTTTGTATCAGGTTTGGAAATGCCCAGAAGAGGCCCAGCTGTGAAGCAAGGCAGGCTGGTGCTGGTTCCGGGTCTTGGGCCTTTTATTGAAAGGTTTGAGGCTACTTGACCCAGCTGCAGCTTGTTTGAGAGATTTTAGCTTGAGCAAGGACAGGCCATTCATGTGCAAAAGCTGCTGCACACAGCTTGGTTGTAAATTGGATGAGGCAGTATTTTAGGGAATCACCAGGGCAGAGCAAACAGAAATGGCTGCCAGTCAGCCCTGCAACTGAGGAGGTCCCAGCCTAGGAACAATGATCCCTGCGAATACCTCTGTCTGGGAGAAAGCTGCCCCAAAGTTCCTGCTCCAATGCCAGACAAATGTGTCCCCCAGAGCCTCACCCTGGACCAGGACCTTGTAAGTTCACTTCATGATGCCGGCCTTTTAAGAGGAACAGCTGGGTCTCCAGCGGTGCTAGTTCCGGGTCTTGGGCCTTTTATTGAAAGATTTGAGGCTACCTGAACCCAGCTGCAGCTTGTTTGAGATTTTTCAAGGAGTGACCATTCATATGCAAAAGCTGCTGCAGGCAGCTTGGGTGGGGTTGTAAATTGGATGAGGCAGTATTTTAGGGAATCACCAGGGCAGAGCAAACAGAAATGGCTGCCAGTCAGCCCTGCAACTGAGGAGGTCCCAGCCTAGGAACAATGATCCCTGCGAATACCTCTGTCTGGGAGAAAGCTGCCCCAAAGTTCCTGCTCCAATGCCAGACAAATGTGTCCCCCAGAGCCTCACCCTGGAGCAGGACCTTGTAAGTTCACTTCATGATGCCGGCCTTTTAAGAGGAACAGCTGGGTCTCCAGCAGCCTCTGTGTCACTGAGCCCCAATCCACACTGGTTTTTACAGCCTGTAGTTATGGGGACTTATTTTCCAAGCTCCGGGACCTTGGGCTGGGGGTCTGGTGTGAGGCTGGGACCCCTTGCTCCTCCAGGCAGCTTCTGCAGAGACATCTCCCTCCTGATTAAAAAAGCGGCACACATGGGTGCCAGACCAGCCCGTTCCACGCCTCTGCACTCCTACCAGTCTCAGTGTGCTTTCAGCCAGCTTTCCAGTGGTTCTGGATGATGGTTGCTCTGTATTTGAGTTGTAATTTTGATGTGGTTGTGGGAGACAGCAAGTACAGGTATTTACCTATGCTGCCATCTTGTTTCTCCCTACTTTCTCTTTTTGACAGCTATATGAAGTATGAACACCCTGTTTAGCCTTGATTATAATCTTACAACTTAATTGTACCCATTTAAAGGGAAACACTACTCAAACAATGTTTTCATCAATCATTGTTTCTAACACGTAGGGAGAGTGCATTTGGAATAATTTTAGTACTGCGTGCGTCGTGCTGTAAGTGGACAGACTCTTTAGAATTAGAGTGCCAGGCTTCAAATTGTAGTAGTCTGTAACACAGAAATAATACTGGTGACTACCTTATAGGGCTTTTTGAAATATAAATGTGTTAACATAGATAAAATGCTTGGATTAGTGCCTTGTGCAATGGAAGCATTACAGAAATATCAGCTAATATTGTTAGAAGCTCTTAATTTATTTGTATATATTTTCTTAGCTAATGTTTTGCAGAGAAACCCTAAGTGATGCTCATTCAATTGAACTAATGAGGAAGGAGCACACATAGCTATGTTCTTCCCTTCCCTTCTGTTTCCTTTCCTTCCATCTTTTCCTTCATTCCTCCCCTGCTTCCCCGACATAGTGCTTCAAGGAATAGTGAAAAGAGGCATGAACTTAGGGGAAATTATGAAACTGATACCAGGTGACAAACAAGTGTTTTCATGTAAGAAAGGAATAGGTGGAAAGCATAACATAGCTTAGGAGTCATGGTGTTGGTGGAAATTAGGCTCTTCCACAGCATCGCGAGAAATAATTTCATGGACCCACACACAGGAGATTGTGGTGTGGCAAGGTTTATCTGTAATGTAGCTTAGACTCAATAGTGTTATGTTTATTTAAGTGAAGCCTACTATGGTAAATGTGCCATTTAGTAATTGTTTAAACAGATATTTGCTCTATTCCTATGATCCGTCAGGGTATGTTGTAGGTACCTGGAGATGAGAGCAGTTACAAAAAAAGATAGTCATTAAAATCAGTTCTTTACATATATCATCAACTGTTTTACTTGTCTTTTACTTTGTACTCTCTTGATGAAAAGATAACCCTGGATAATTCCAAGTTTCTATGATTCTTCACCTGTACCCTTGTACAGATAAACAGATCTGTAGAAAAACCACACAAACTGATTTATCTCATTTTAAATTCCTGTTTATGATCCTAAAGTAGCTCCTAATGCTGCAGGCAGTCATTTTATGTTCCCAGGCTATTCACTTTCCCATAATCCAGGGAAATTTCACACCCCTCTTCTTTCCTCAAGCCCCTTCAGCTTCTCTCCCACTCTCGCTCTTAGCTGATGACCTTCTTCATACATTCTGTATTAGGTTCCTGAGTCTGTTGTAATAAATTTCTACAAACCTAGTGGCTTAAAAGACATCAATTTATTCTTTCACAGTTCAGGAGACCACATGTCTGGAATTAAGGTGAGAGCAGTATTACACTCCTTCCAAAGGCTCTAGGAAGAATCCTTCCTTGCCTCTTCATGTTCTGGTGGCCCCAGGAATTCCTTGGTTCATATCTGAAAACTCCAGTCTTTGCCTCAGTCTCAACCTGGCCGTCTTTTCTATTCTTTTTGTGTTCTTTCATTTTCTGTCCCTCTCTTTTTTTCACTTTTTTAAAAGAATTTTTAAAAATTGATTTCAAAGAGGAAGAGAGAGGGTGAGAGAGATAGAAACATCAGTGATGAGAGGGAATCATTTATTGGCTGCCTCCTGCATGCCCCCTACTGGGGATCAAGCCAGCAACCTGGGATGTGCTCTGACCTAGAATCAAACTGTGACCTGGTTCATAGATCAACACTCAACCATTGAGCCATACCAGGCAGGCCCTCTCTTGTTTTATTGTGATAAAATATACACATCACAAAATTTACCATTTTGTCTGTTGTATAAATTTCTACAAACCTAGTGGCTTAAAAGACATCAATTTATTCTTTCACAGTTCAGGAGACCACATGTCTGGAATTAAGGTGTCAGCAGTATTACACTCCTTCCAAAGGCTCTAGGAAGAACCCTTCCTTGCCTCTTCATGTTCTGGTGGCCCTAAGAATTCCTTGGTTCATATCTGAAAACTCCAGTCTCTGCCTCAGTCTCAACCTGGCTGTCTTTTCTGTTCTTTCTGTGTTCTCTCATTTTCTGTCCCTCTCTTTTTTTTTTACTTTTTTAAAAGAATTTTTAAAAATTGATTTCAGAGAGGAAGAGAGAGGGTGAGAGAGATAGAAACATCAGTGATGAGAGGGAATCATTTATTGGCTGCCTCCTGCATGCCCCCTACTGGGGATCAAGCCAGCAACCTGGGATGTGCTCTGACCTAGAATCAAACTGTGACCTGGTTCATAGATCAACACTCAACCATTGAGCCATACCAGGCAGGCCCTCTCTTGTTTTATTGTGATAAAATATACACATCACAAAATTTACCATTTTAACCATTTTTAGGTATATATTGTTCTTTGGCATTAAGTATATTCACATTGTTCTGCAATCATCACCATCATCCATCTCCAGAACTTCATCTTCCAAAACTGGAATTCTGTACCCATCACACATTAATTCCCAATTTTCCATTTCCCCTAAGCCCTGGAAACCACCATTCTACTATCCGTCTCTATTAATTTGACTACTCTAGATACCTCACACAGCATGTCCTTATTTCACTTAGCATAATGTCCTCAAGGTTCATCCAGCAGGTGCCAGAATTTCCTTATTTCTTAAGGTAGGATAATATTCCATTATAGGAATCTACACCACATTTTGTTTCTCCATTGATCTTTCAATGGCTTCTTCAGTTGCTTTTACCTTCTGGCTATTGAGAAAAACGCTGCTGTGAACATGGGTGTACAAATAAGTATCTATTTGTCCCTGCTTTTAATTCTTTTGGATAGATACCCAGAAGTGGAATTGTTGTTTCATATGTTTCAATTTTATGCTTAATGTTTTGATAATGCTGCTGTGAACATGGGTGTACAAATAAGTATCTGTTTGTCTCTGCTTTTAATTCTTTTGGGTAGATACCCAAAAGTGGAATTGTTTCATATGTTTCAATTTTATGCTTAATGTTTTGAGGAACTGTCTGTAGTAGACTGAATGTGTCTCCTCAAAATCTGTATGTTGAAACCCTAGCCCTCGATGTGATAGTACTAGTAGGTGGGGCCACTGGAAGTGATTAGGTCATGAGAGTGGAGCCCTCATGAATGGGATTAATGCTCTATTAGAAGAGACCCCAGAGAGCTCTTGTCTCTTCTTCCAGGTGGATTCACAAGAAGATGGCCACCTATGAACCAAGAAGCACGCTCTCACGAGATACCAGGTCTGCTGGTGCCTGGTCTTGACCTTCCAGACTACATAACTGTGAGTAATAAACTATTTGTGTTTAAGTCACCCAGTCCATGGTATTTTTGTTATATTAGCCAAAATGGGTTAAGGCACTGCCATAACATTTTCTATAGCAGTTATACCATTTTACATTTCACCAGGAATGAATGCACAAGGGTTCCACTGTCTCCACATCTCTGTCAATACTTATTTCCCTTTTTTCCTTATACTAATGGGTGTGAAGTGGTATCTCATTGTGATTTTGATGTGCATTTCTCTAATGATTAATGATGTTGAGCATCATATTGTGCTTATTGCCATATGTATATCTTCTTTGGAGAACTATCTGTTCCAATCCTTTGCCCATTTTTAAATTTGGGTGTTTGTTTTTTAGTTGTTGAATTGTAGAAGTTCTTTAGATATCTGGCTATTCCTTATCAGATATATGATTTGCAAATGCTTTTTTCTATTCCATGGCTTGCCTTTTCACTCTGTTGATAGTGCATTAAAGGTCTGGCTCTTGAAGTAGTCTACGTGCTATTTCTGACACCTCAAATTCAATGTACTCAAACAAAATATGGATCTATAATTGCCTTCCATCTATTCCAGGGTCTTCCATATCCATTGAATTGTTATGACCTGCACTGATTTTTTTAGTCTCCCTCTCATTTGCACAAGAATCTATGCCCCACCTCTCTTCCTTTTTCCATTGAACTGGGTCACAAAATATAACAAATGTCAACCTAAAACAATGCATTAGAGCAGTTATTTGGGGTGGAGGTGGGTGAAGCAGTAGAACCATTCATTCTAACTGAATTTTATGCTGAAGCTAAATACATGGAAGAAATTACATTGAAGTAGATCTGGTTGAAGTGAGCAGAGCATACCGAGAATCCAACTTACTAGAAATGTTCTTTGTGAAAGCTATTGTCCTAGAGGTTTCAGGAGAAGATTTTTTATTCTGTTTCAAGCCAAAGAAAGGTCATGGCTTGGATACTGATCTAGGAATATCATAGGTATAGCTATCATACTGTCCACACTTCTAATAAATAGAACAAAAATAAGGGAATGTGTTCATGTACTTATTTTAATCAAAGTTGCCAGTTAGTGCAGTTAGTTACAAGTATAAGTTATGCATATAAGAATCTATTTAAATTAAAGATTAAGGTATAAAATCTTTCTTTTTACTGCATGTATCTCTGAGCAATGAAATCTATGTTGGTTGTTTTGCATAGAATGTGAGATCAATCCTTTACTGCTTACTCTGACAACCTTGAGGTTTATTCAAACTGTGAAAAACTGTATCCCTCCTTTAACAATTAGATAGAGATGGGTTGTTGATTTTGAAAACTACAAAGACTGGCAGCATTACTTAAGAATGTATGTTTTTCCTTCTGCTATAAATATTCTATTCTCAGAACTAAACTCTTGTCAAATGAAAAATTCCTGTGTTCTTGATTTTTGGTTTGCACTTGAAATTTTATGGGAAAATTAAAACTTTTCCAGATAATCTAATCTGAAGAAAATGCACTGTGATACAATTTGAAAGTGAATTGTGCATGATATAGAAAATTATAAAATTTGGAGGTCTTCAGACATTCAATATCCTTTCCTATTCTATGGATTTTATTTACCTAACAGAAGCAGTGAATAGTTAAATATATATTTTTTATTTTATCTTTTGCTTTATAGCTGATACTCTCTGTGCTTTGCTTTAACAATTTATTTTTTATTCTGAGTAATTTAACTAAAATTGTCAGCTAACACCAACAATCCAAGTCTACATACCTGCCTACACTTGCCATTCTTCCACTTGTCTATTTGGTGTAAAGTGATGATGTTTATTTTAATTTTATTTCTCTCAATGAGAGTTATTTGAGCTTTTGTTTTATATGTTTGCTGGCTTTGGGGTTTTCATTTTCTACTAGAAGCCCAGTGCAAGAACTTGTGCACTGGTGGGGTCCAGCCAGCCCACCCCAATGGGGGCCAATGGAGACGGGCTGGCTGGGGCAAGGGGCCCTGGGCAGGACCGACCAGGGCGAGGGGCTGAAGGTGTTCTGCCATTCGGTCAATTTGCATATTACCCTTTTAACCAATGGGGACGGGCTGGCTGGGGCAAGGGGCTGTGGGCAGGACAGGACAGGGCTAGGGGCTGCAGGTGTTCTGGTAGTTCTGCCATTCGGTCAATTTGCATATTACCCTTTTATTATATAGGATAAACTGCTTTTTCATAATATTTTCCCATATTTCTATTGAAGGAAAGTATCATTTTCCTTATTTATTTGCAGGGATATTTTATATATTCTAATATCACTACCTTTTCAGTTTTAGACATTTTAAATACCTTTTGCATTCTATGGACATTATTTGCCTCATAGAAGCAGTGAATAGTCAGAAGTATGTTTTATTTTTTGGCCCTACAATTAATATGTTCTATGCTTGGCTTTAACAATCTGTTCCTTATTCTGAGTTGCAAAGTCAATCATAGGTATATATGATTTATTTAATATATAAATTTTATTCTTTTTTTTCTTCTCAATGTGTCTCTAATTTATTTCTGGAGTCTACCTTTATGCTTAGTTTTAAGCAGGGATCCATTGTTGTGATGATGATGGAAATGAGCCTCTCAGATCTCCAGCTTTAGAGAATGCAATTAATTGACAAATGGCCCAGCCACTGTGCTCTCAGCCCACCACTGCACTCACTCAGTGGCCATGCTTCCTGCTGGCTTCTCCCAGCCTATAATCAAGCAGAGCAGGGCTGTTTAGGCTGTCCCTTTCCTGGGAGATGTGGGACTCCTCTGCTGGGTAACTTTGACTTGAAGATTCCCCCTAGGCCTGATCAAATTTTCTGGGAACTGCACTGCCATGTGAGACTCTTCCCATCTGACTCTTCTTCCTTCCTTCCTTACTACAGGGTCAGACCTGAACTGCATTCTGAAGGGTCTTTGACTCTTCTTGCACGTACTCCATTTTCTTCACAGAAATTTCTTCCAATAAATTTTTTTCACCTCTGATTCCACCTGTGTCTGATTGAATGGTCTGAGAAAAAGTAGGACCGACTAACTCACTTCACTGTCCATTGGGTAAAGAGGGCACCATCTTGAGAGGCATGGGAGGCACAGATAATCCTTGTTGTAACTGGGTAGCTGAATTA
Organism: Myotis brandtii; assembly: GCF_000412655.1. Lineage (NCBI taxonomy): Eukaryota > Metazoa > Chordata > Mammalia > Chiroptera > Vespertilionidae > Myotis > Myotis brandtii. Next base: position 4,901,571 of record NW_005360676.1, read on the forward strand.
CTAAATATTTCACCAGCAGTGACCTGGAAAACCTTCCTGGTAGAAGGGACTCCAGGTATGATGGTCCAAGCAATTGAAAAATGAATTGGAAAAGTACCTACAGAAAATAATGGAGTTGGCTGTTTATTGCCAACTGCTGATTTTCACTGTTGCTCTGCATAGGGATAAGGAGAAAGTGAGGGTTATTTACAATTAGTTAAAGGTTAAAAAGAGGCCCTGATCTCCTACAGAGAAAGAGCAGACACAGCTAAGCAACAGGCTGAAGTTCTAATAGTTAGAATGCCAGAGTTTATTTGAAAACTTAGTCAAAGCAGATCCGAGACACTTAGGTCAGGGCCCTGGTTGGGAAAACCTAGGACCTTGAGATGTAAGATGGAGACAAGCAGATGGATGTCATGATGATATTGGTTCTGCAGATCCCCTGAACCCTCAGACTTTGCAGAAGTAGTCCCTTACTCTTTAGTTAGAGCCAGCCCCTGCTCCCTTGCTGAAAGATGCTACAGAGCCCTTTCCCCTACAAGACACAGCTGCCTCCTTGAGAGATATTCCCACCTCCTTGATTGACAAGTAGGCCAATAACAGCTAGGAATGTGCAGGCTATGATAAGGGAGGAAGAAGACTGTGCACTGAAAATGTTATAAGAATAAGTATGTGCTGACAGAGGAGCACTCCTGTTTCTGGCATTGGATTTTGAGGGTGGTTGATGAAGCAGCGTTGAATGAAAGACTAATAAATAAGAATTTATTGACTTTCTCGAGATATAGTATTTAACATGCTGGCAAGGACCCAAGGAGATTGGGCAGATTTGCTGCTAGGGTGGCTCTTAGCCTGAGGAAAGCAAATAGTCAAGGCTGAGTGAAGCAGGAATGCCCTATGACCCTGGCCAGTGTGACTCAGTTGGTCGTCCCTTACACCAAAAGGTGGTGGATTTAGTTCCTGGTCAGGGCACATACCCAGGTTGCAGGTTCAATCCCCAGTTGGAGTGTGTGTCAGAGGCAGCCGATGGATGTTTCTTTCTCACAACAATGTTTATCTCTCTATCCCCTTACCTCTCTCTTTCAAACCAATAAAAACATATCCTTAAGTGAGGATTAAAAAAAAAAGAAAACGAAAAAGAAAAAAAAGAAAAGCCCTATGTGTCCTGGTAGAGAGTGGAGAAAGAAATAAACGGCTGGGTATGTTGCGTAAAGCTGGAAGACCCTTCAGGAGATATGTTCTATGGGGTGGCCCAGAGGACACTCTACTTACCAAAGCCACTAGATGAGCTGGTGATTGGGGCTAGAGCATAACTGAGAAGTTCAGCACTGGCTCTTCTCTGCGGGTGAAGGCTGGCCATAGGAGGAGTAGCTAAGCAGCACTAGGAGGAAACAATATCAGCCCTGGAGGTCTGGAGGAATGTGGGTGAGGAAGAGAATATCTGAAAGTAGCTGCTTAGTTATCACCTTTTGTAGAAACTCCTCTCCTTAGTAGACATTTGCCTTGATACTTTCCAAAATTGGTAGTCTGGATTGCTGTGACTATTTTCTGGTATGAAAACCTGGAGAACATTGTCTCAAGGCAACATTGGGAAAGGAAGGGTGTTGGGGGTGGGGGTGAGGTATGAAAGAGTAAAACTTAGAAAGTATTTCTTTAAGTACTCTCTTATTCCACTCTAGGCTTCTGCCACCCACCCTCCTCACATACTCCAGTTCAGGATAGCCTCAGTCTCCTTGTCTCTCACTTTTATTATAATTTCCTGGCCTAGAATTCATGTTTACTTCTTTCTTCTATAGTTTATCTGATTGGATTGATTTGGAGGAAGTAAGTATGCTATGCTAGTTCACCATTTTGGCAGAAGTGAGAGAGAGAGGGGCAGATAAAATGATACAATTTTTTTAAGTGAGTGAATCCTTTATAACTGAATAGATTATGTTTAGATAAACAAAGAAAACCATGAAAGGATATACAAAACTTGAACTTTGATTAACTTAGGAGAAAATTTGGGAGAGATTGCCATATTTTTCTTTGTATTACTCTATGTTGGAACACAGATTGTATAAATTATAGTTTGAAATGAGATGACAATAAAATATACATTAAAAATAACATTGACCAGGAGATGGCAGCATAGTAACACATTTGGTCTAAGTTTCTTAGTACCTTGCAACGTTGTTTTTTTTCTTTTTTAATTCAAGTATAGTTGACATAAAATATATTAATTTCAGGTGTACAACCTATTTATTCAACAGTTATATATTTATGAATTATGAAGTGATATCCACAATAAGTCTAGTAACATCTGTCACTGTACACAATTTTTATGACATTGTTGACTGTATTTCCTGTGCTGTACATTACATCACTGTGACTTATTTTATTTTATAACTGGAAGTTGTGCCTCTTATTCCCCTTCACCCTTCTTGCTCATCAACTCCCTTCCCTCCTCTCTGGCAACCAAAATGACATTAGCATATTGCACATGCCAAACCTTGTTTTATTTGGGTTGGCTTCTTGCTTAAAACATCATTTAATATTTTCAACTTTGTGACTCTGATAATTCTCCATTACTTGATATTCTTTTCTTTGGTTGTCACTATATATCTTGTTGGGTTATAAGAAATTCCCTGTTTATTTTAAAAGCAACAAAGAATTTTTTTGATTCTTTAATATACCGTTAATTGGGGAAGTTCTGGGATCTTTGGAAGTTTGAAAAGTGATTTCTAACCACTTCCATCTACCTGTGGGTGTCTGGTGGGCCTGCTGTACTCACCTCTCCACTCCTGGACCAGTGCCCCTAGAGGAAGGAGAGTCTGAAAGGAGCGACCCCTTCCCGCCCCCCTTCCCCCCAGGGTTTCCTACTTTCACCAGCAGTTATCAAACAAACTTTTACCTTTGTATGTGATCTTGAAAACAGGACTTGGCTTTATATACAATTGTATACCCAATGTCTAGAGTACTCAATGTCTGACACATGGAGCCTCAAATAATGTTTGTTTGATGAATAAGTGATTATGTAAGTCAACGATTTTCAACCCGTGTGCTGCAAGAATTTTTAAAACAAGCAATACCCATTTAGTCAGGGCACTTACCTCTTTTCCCTTAGTGTCATATAAAAATATGATACTGGTCAACACAACAATTGCTGTCTGGTGTGAATGAATCAAACTTATACCAATTTTTCTGTCAGATTGGCAAAATATATAGTGCATGTTTTGGTTTGCTGCAGAAATTTAGTAATTAGTTTATGTGTGCCATGAGATGAAAAAGGTTGAAAGTTGCTGATGTAAGTAGTTACATAGAATGTTCTAGGTTAGTAGTGTCCAATAAAATTTTCTGCAATCATGAAAATGATGTATATCCATATTGCCCAATATGCCATAGGTAGCTATTTTGTGTTTAAAATGAGATTAGTATGACTGAAGAAATGAAATTTTAATTGTATTTAATTTAAACTAATTTAAATCTAAATGGCCCCTTCTGGTTAGTGCCTACCATATTGGACAGTGCAGCTTTTAATGCCGAGTGTTGCTTTGCAATTTTCTATTCTCCACTCTACACTGTTAGTGAATGATGGAGTGGACCATTCTGCCTCAGGCAAATACATAATGCTCTTTCAAGTAGTATCTCTTTATGCATTTTGAAGATACTAAATAGGGTATTTATGGTGCAATTTTGCATGATTAAGGTATTTGAGAAATATCTCTCTTTGTAGGTATATATCTACTAGAGGCCTGGTGCACAAAACTTTGTGCACTCGGTGGGTCCCTCAGCTCGGCCTGCATCCTCTCACAGTTCTGGACCCCTTGGGGGATATCCACCTGCTGGCTTAGGCCCACTCCCTGGGGGATCAGGCCTAAGCTGACAGTCAGACATTCCTCTGGCAGCCCAGGAGCCCTCAGGGAATGTCCACCCACTAGCTTAGGCCCGCCCCCCCTGGGGAGCGGGCCTAAGCCACAGTCAAACATCCTTAGAGCTGCTGAGGAGGCAGGAGAGGCTCCCACTACCACCACTGCACTCGCAGCTGTCAGCCCAGCTTGTGGCTGAGTGGAGATTCCCCTTGTGGGAGCACACTAACCACCAGGGGGCAGATCCTACATTGAGTGTCTTCCCCCTGGTGGTCAGTGTGCATCATAGCAACTGGTCGTTCTGCCATTAAGGTCAATTTGCATATTAGCCTTTTATTATATAAGACATAGATTTCTCTCTATATAAGTCTCTCCATAGGTGGTTGTATAGACTGATAGACAGATGAATTATTTGCCCATAGCAGTTCAAACTTCAAACAGCCTCCTTCCTCCAGCCAGGTCCAGTTTCCAAATGATCTTAATTTATCTAGAATTGTTTAGATATGGGTGAGATCATGATGGTCTCTCAGCATCCTCAATGCATCAGCATTAGAAAAAGAGGGAGAAGAGCCCTGGCTGGTGTGACTCAGTTGGTTGGAGCATCATCCTGTACACCAAAAGGTGATGGCTTCAATTCCTGGTCAGGGCACATATCTAGGTTGCGTGTTCTATCCCTCAATCTGATGGATGTGTTTTTTTTCTCTCTCTCTAAAAAATCAATTTAAAAAAATGAGGAGGAGAAAGATATTCCCAAACTCATGTAAGAAAATTATGGTGCAAGATTTTTAACAGTGAAATTTTTCTTTTAGCTATTGATCCCATGACTATGGTTCTCAACTGAGGATGATTTTGCCACTCAAGGAACATTTTGCAATGTCTGGATTCATTTTTGTTTGCTGCAACTTGGTAGGGTTACTGCTAGCATCCAGTGTATAGAAAGAAGGAATGCTACTAAACCTTCTACAAAGTAGAGGATAGCTGCCAGCCCTCCATGCAACACATCCCCCAAAGATTTATCTCTGACAAAATGTCTATGGTACCAAGGATGAGAAACCCTGCAGTATGGTGATGACCAAAAAGAATGAGTTTGACTTTATTATTATAAATATATTTTAATGTATATAACATAATATCATGCAGTGCAAGAGAGACTCTCCCTTGATATAAAACAAAAAAAAAGAACACAAAAATTCTTAGCATTGGCAGTTATTTCATTAACTAAATTAATTAATTATAAAAAGAGGGGGGAAGCAAATAAAAGTTTAGATGCACAGAAAAACTTTTGTTGAATATTACTCATGTCATGTTGCCATGTACAGTGCCACAAAAATGCATTTAAATATATATGAAAATGACCTAGGTAAAGAATTAAACCATTTCAAAGATGCTTTCTTGATTGTTAAGTTTTTCTATAAATACCATTTTTCAAATAATGCCTAACTTTTAAACATAAAATTGAAATATTGTATAGTAAGGTATTTCCCAAAATCTTGCATCAAAGTATCCATGAATGTCTAATTTTATACTGGCTTCTTGTTTAAATTATTTATGAATATCTAATTTACATGGACTTATTCTGTGGGTTCCTTAATTGTTCTGAAGTTGATTGAAAGCAATTTTTTTTAGAAAATAAACTGTATTAAGAAATTATTAAACAGAACTGAAAAGTAAATTTACACGAAGATCGGAACTTCTCCCATTGTTAAAGAGGAAAGAAGCTCATTCTTACTCAGTCCTTGCCTCCTCTTCTCAGTGAAAAGGCCAAGAAACTTTTATTTTCTTTTCTGAATATCAAAAGGCATTTTTACATAGTTTAAAACAAAATCCAGTGCTAGGCAATATTTTCAGTTCTCTTGCTGTCTGATTCAAATATTTCATTATTGTTCAAAAGTAAAGATTAGTGTAGTTGTTTAAGGAAATTAAAATCTGGGTGTAAACGTAAATGACAGTTTTTCTTCAAATTTCAAAGAGAGGTAAAACATGCATCTGAGGGCAAAGGGGAAAGAACTCACAGTAGTGCCATCTCTTAAGTCCTGGTTTCATGTCTAATGCCCCTCCATCATTTGTGTTAGCATTGGCCAAAAAACTAATTACCTTGATTTGCCTAGTACATGGACCTACAGATTCCTAATGAGAACTATTTGATGAGGAAGGTTAAAAACTGTGGAGTCAGGGGAAGGACAGTGTGATCTGTCAGCGGAAAAAAATAGAGAATGCTTAGCCAATTGCTACTTACCTACTTAAACTGCTGGATTATGCTAAACTGAGAAGCGTATAGTAGGGATAGAAAGGTGAACAAGGAGGTCATCAGAGACACAGCAGCAATGGTGGATCTTTGAGGAGATGACAGTTTCTTGTACGTTCATGGTCAGCAAAACACTTCAGCAAAATGCTTCTTTATGTGAAAGAAAGCCTGTCTTTTCCTCACATCTAAGGGGAGAGTTGTCAGTTCATGCTTATTTGCATCTTGACCTCAATGACAGCATACATGGCAAACACATACTGGACACAATTTCCTAGACACCACACATGACATTTTCACTTGGAGGTAGATGGTTGTTGCATTAGATAGTAGTTTTAGATTTAATCCAGTCCCGATAATGAGTCACTTTTGTATAAATTCCAGGATTGTTTTCTTTACCACAGTCTATTCCCCAGCTTACTATTCCGATAATATACCAGATGTTTCTATCACGTGCTACAACCAGAGGTCCCCCAGAATCACCCTAGAGAAGAAGAGAAATATTGTCAATGTAATAAATGAGTGTCAGAATGACAGTTAATCAGCAACTTAATATCTAATAAATTAATATTTTGAAGTATGTAAAACTAATTCTATTTTTACTTACTATTAGTATTAATATAATAATTGTGCTATTACTTATATCTTATTATGTCTGCTTACCTCTATGAATGTCTTCACCTGAAAGATGATGATAATAAAGATAATGTTTCAGTTTTATCCCTGTATAGTTTTTTATTTTTGCTCTATCTAAATAGAGAGTGCAAACTGTATCTAAATTTAGACGTCCAGTTCTTACATAAATGATACCTTAAGCTTCAACTAAAGGTAATTGTTACTCTCTCATCGGTTTCTCTACAATGAAACCTCTCCTAACTCTGTTATGTAGAATAATCTCTTGGTTTGAGTTTAAATCTCACCTTATTCCACTCTCACCAGCTGATAGGTGTCCTGGGCACTGTATTACTGTGTAGCAGTAGGTTTGAGAGGAAGAAGATATGCAAAGGGCACTCCAAGCCAATGTGCACCATTTATTACACAAATGACTTTGCTTCATAACTAAGGTGGAATCCCTAGCCTTCAAGATCTGGTTTGAATGTTGTGAATCATGAGGACTTTCTTGATATCTTTAACCTTAGATTTGGACAACTGATTTGTACTTATCTTTTAGCAATGAACCTATTCATTCCAAAAAAGTATTATGTGGAAGTTCCTTACAGATTTTTTTTTTAAATAAGAGAAATGGTCTTGTTTGAAGTAGGCATGGGGTCCCAGAGACTTGTCACTTTAGCTCTCTTCCCTTAACATGCCTTTTAGTACATTTCAGTGCACAGTAGAGGGAGTGTGAAAACCTTGGTCTACCAAAAGCTATCCTCCACAGCTCCTTAGCTCCTTTCCTAAGTTAGCCCACATCCTAACTTAGGTCCTCAGTGTGCTAGTGGTGAAGGAAGCATGGACCAATAAGAAGAGGAAATCTGCTTTCTTATAAACTCAAATATAACTTTCTATTCAACAGATTCATTTTTGTGGATTTGAGTCTATCCTAATTATAGACTTTTTTGTGTTCTTCCTTAAAAGTCATGTGATCCAGTTCTATCTTGAAGCATACATGTTGTTTCTGCTTCTTAGGAATTAAAACTAGCCCTAACCGGTTTGACTCAGTGGATAGAGCATCGGCCTGCAGACTGCAGGGTCTCAGGTTCGATTCCGGTCAAGGGCATGCGACTTGGTTGGGGGCACATCCCCAGTAGAAGGTGTGCAGGAGGCAGCTGATCGATGTTTCTCTCTCATCGATTTTTCTAACTCTCTATCCCTCACCCTTCCTCTCTGTAAAAAATCAATAAAATATATTTTTAAAAAAAGAAAAAAAAGAACTAAAACTAGTAAAAGGAGGCCTTGTATTCCAGAAAATGTAGCCAAGTCCTTGTCTTTTGTCCACTGCTTTTAGTTATGTACTTATGTGCTGTTATTAGATTGTAAATTCATCATGGACTCCTGCTTTTTTAAGTGTTTATGTTTCCTTCAGTAATTGCCATAATACCTTGCAATTCACAAAAAAAAAGTGAATGAATAAGTGAATGAATATTTATTACCAATAGCAGATCAATGGTGGCAACTTTGCATATAAAAAAAGCATTCATGTGTAAAAATCTCAAAGCCATTCCTAATCCTTCAAGAATTATGAAATGTTGGGCTCAGTTTCAAATGCTATAGGTAAAAATCTTTATTAATTTTGATATTTATTTTTCTTCTTTTATATAACCAGACTTTAAAAGTGGCAGCATGGATGGACTTGGAGAGCATTATGCTAAGTGAACTAAGCCAGTCAGAGAAAGACAAGTACCATAAGTTTTCAATCATATGTGGAATCTAATGAGCAAAATGAATTAACAAGCAAAATTGAGGCAGACTCATAAACAGAGAGCAGGCTGACAGCAGTTGGAGGGGTGGGAGTTGGGAGGCTGGGTGGGAGAGGTGGAGGGATTGAGCAAAAAAGAAAAAAAAGAGAGAGAATAAACTCATAGACAGGGACAACAGGGTGGTGATTGCCAGCGTGAGGGAAGGTGAGGGGAGGTGGAGGAGACCATAGGAGGAATAAATGATGGAGAGGGATTTGACTTGGGGTAGTGAACACACAATACAGTGTACGGGTGATATGTTGTGAAATTGTGCATCTGAAACCTGTGTAATTTTGTTAGCCAGTGTTACCCCAATAAATTTTAAAAAGGGGGAAAAATAAAAGTGATATTCTCTTTAAATGTTTAATGATTAAGAATTTTTTTTAAATTGTATAATTCTCTCTGGATGTACTATTTAAGGTCAATGGCTCAAACACCCGTAAAATGACACTACTGCCAATCCCATCTCACAATGCCTTACAACTAGTAGGGATTAGATATTTAACTATCAATTATAATTATGGATTGAAACAATGATTGTGTGGCTTCCTGACTTAGTTTCTTTTATCTGCTGCCACTTCTTTTCTCTAATTAGAGCACTAATGTGCATCTGGTGGTCATTTTTTACATATGCATGGAGACAATAATAGGAGTATTTCTTATGGTTCTTCCTTTCCCTCTTTTTACACTCTGCTCTCTCTTGCACAACTTAATTTTATGGAGATCCATGAAGTGACATTGACTTATGGACAGTGAGCTCATCTCTATTCAATAGATTCATTTTTGTGGATTTGTGTCTAGTCTTACCTCACAGGCATCGAGTTTTCCTTCCAAGAATCCAGCACATATCATTCCTGATGACACAGCACCACCGTATACATGAACTTCATTACATCTGTCATTACTTATGATCTCTACTTCAACTTGTCGAAGAGTATTGGGAAAAGGACCTAAAGAAGAAAAAAGTAAATAAGTGAAGAATTTCCAAATTCTTGTATTTATAATAGTTAATTGTGTCTTGCAAAGGATAGATTAATGATAAAATATATGTCTACAGCACCGGTTCTCAACCTGTGGGTCGCGACCCTTTGGGGTTCAAATGACCCTTTCACAGTGGTCGCCTAAGGCCATCAGAAAACACATATTTTCAATGGTCTCAGGAATCGAGACACCACTCCTCTATCCGTCTCCAGGCGGGTACGTCCACATGCAGATACGCCCACATACGAGTACCCGGCGTGATGACATCATCGCGCCAACCCCATCACATACACCCCATACAAATACAGGTGTATGTGACAGGGTTGG
>NW_005360676.1:4911507-4912030 GCF_000412655.1 Myotis brandtii
ATAGTGAGGATTTTTTACAGTATGGTTTTACCTCAATAATTACAGCAGGAATTGAGAAACCGCAATGTGTTATTTGTTGTGAAGTTCTATCAGCCGAATCTATGAAGCCAAACAAACTAAAACGCCATTTTGATAGAAAGCATCCGAGCTTTGCTGGCAAGGATACCAACTATTTTAGAAGCAAAGCTGATGGACTCAAGAAAGCCAGACTTGACACTGGCGGCAAGCACCACCAACAAAACGTAGCAGCCGTTGAATCCTCATATTTGGTGGCACTCAGAATCACCAGAGCTATGAAACCTCACACCATTGCTGAGGATTTACTGTTGCCAGTGGCCAAAGACATTGTTTGAGTTATGATCGGAGACGAATTTGCTACGAAATTGAGTGTAATTTCCTTATCTAATGACACTGTCCACAGAAGAATAGATGACATGTCTGCTGATATTCTTCATCAGGTAAACCAGGAAGTTAAATCTGCTCCACTTCCAATATTTAGTATCCAGCTTGATGAATCTACAGA
>NW_005360676.1:4912409-4913180 GCF_000412655.1 Myotis brandtii
GCAAATATTAGCAACGAAGACGCTGCCACAAGAGTTACAAGAAGTAATGAAAAGCGTCATAAGTTGTGTCAATTTTGTAAAGGCGAGCACTTTAAACAGTCGACTGTTTTCGCAACTGTGCAACGAGTTGGATGCGCCGAACAATGCTCTGCTATTTACACTGAAGTGAGATGGTTGTCGAGAGGAAAAATTTTAAAACGTGTTTTTGAGCTTCGTGATGAACTCAAAACGTTTTTAAATCAGAAAGCAAGACAGCAGTTCGAAGCACTTTTCAGCAATAAAAGTGAACTGCAGAAAATAGCTTACTTGGTTGACATCTTTCCCATCTTGAATGAGTTAAATTTATCACTGCAAGGACCAAATGCAACATGCCTCGATTTGTCTGAAAAGATCCTATCATTCCAAATGAAACTTCAGCTTTGGGAAAAAAAAATGGATGGAAATAAAATTTACATGTTGTCTACCTTATCTGCGTTCTTTGAGGAACATTAAACCAGACAAAAGGATTACGTTAATAATTTCTGTGAAAGAACAATTACACATGCTTGCAGACGAAATTTCATTGTACTTCCCAAATCTACCTGACACCCCATTTGCACTTGCCAGAGCCCATTCACAGTCAAAGTTGAAGATGTTCCTAAGACAGCACAAGAGGAGTTCATTGAACTTATTAACAACGATGCAGCAAGAACTGATTTCTCTACAATGCCAGTTACAAAATTCTGGATCAAGTGTTTGCAGTCATATCCTGTTCTGTCTGAGACTGTGTTG
>NW_005360676.1:4913394-4925683 GCF_000412655.1 Myotis brandtii
CTTTCACAGGGGTCGCCTAAGACCATCGGAAAACACATATATAATTACATATTGTTTTTGTGATTAATCACTATGCTTTAATTATGTTCAATTTGTAACAATGAAAATACATCCTGCATATCAGATATTTACATTACGATTCATAACAGTAGCAAAATTACAGTTATGAAGTAGCAATGAAAATAATTTTATGGTTGGGGGTCACCACAACATGAGGAACTGTATTAAAGGGTCACAGCATTAAGAAGGTTGAGAACCACTGGTCTAGAAGTTGGGCTCTGGGCTTGATGACAGCGCTTCGGAGTCAAGTTATATTTCCTGGATGCTCTTTTGTTTTCTATGTGTTAGCTATCATCCTTGGCATGCTTATTTCCACTGTCTTACTTCATACTTGTCACAATTACCAAAGATAAATATGGATTTTTTTTTAGATGAATAAACCAAAGATCACTTGGCTATGAGTCTTGCAATGATCACTTAGCTAAATGGAGATAAAAAGTCAGGGCATTTATCACTACCTGGGAAAATCTGTCACAGTTTACCTAATTTACAGGAAGTCTGGATTATCACTCTTCAAATGACACACTTATATTGGGAATTGAGAATCCTTTAGAAAAAGCAATATAGAGCAAGTCTTTACTCTCAGGAATTAACTTCAAAACTAAATAGATAAAATATTATTGCTTCATAAAAAAGGCCTGTGTAATATTTTCAACAATAAAGATTTTTTTTAAAGGATGCAACTTATAACAATAGATAGGTCAATACGCAGTATTCTGCACACTTTTGGGCATTGAATGATTCATGATGAACTCACAAATCACTCTGAAACTACAAGTCTGGAAAGGGGGATGTTAAGTTTAATTAGGTTCTATAGGAGGCGTCATGGTCCTGCCCTAGTGGTCGATGCTATATATTTCTGCTCCAATCAGTAAGCAGTTTGCCTAATTCCAAATCATTTAATTCTCCTTTATACTTATCACCATACCCTATATAACAAGGCCAATCCCTTAGTAATGAGGAAAAGGACTCTCAGGTTATAAAAACAGTGTATCAACCTGGACCCCATGTGAGAATTTTAGAGTACATATTGAAAGAGAGCAGATATCTATAAAAATCAACTGATGAAGACTCGGTAGATAAAAGCTGTACTTTGAGCAAGAACATAATAAGACTACAACTTCATAATAAGAACGTGGAACGAGAATCAGAAAGTCAAGGACAGATTAAACCATATGTAAAGAGTGCAGCTTAAGAGAACTGGAAACTTACATCATTATTTAAATGTCTATCAGCAGTTTATTATATATTATTAAGTATAGTAAAATATCATACTTGTCAACTTCATAAACTCTCAAACTCAAAAAACTGTTTTATAGATACATGGATCAGAAGGCCCCATTTAATATTCAGCATCAGGAATGTCATTCAAATTGCTCTCTTAAGACTATTTCTGTTTATGATACATTACTACTGCTCACAAATAACATACTTTAGGAATTATGTAGCCATAACAGAATCTTTACATCTGAAAGAGCGATGAAAGAAAAAAAAATCATATGAAAAAATATGCTTTAATTATGTTTGAAAAGTTATAACTAGTTTTTAGAGAAACCCCTAAGGAATATAATAGACATAAATACCGTGTAATAGTAATAGCCAAAGTTTTCATAAGTCACAATATCTGGTTTTTGTTTGTTGTTTCCGCCATATTTTTTCATGGGACATAATGGTTTAATCTCTTATTTTCTGTATTTTGACTTGGTATCTTATTTCATATCTCCACTCAGATGGAGGTTTTTGTTTTTTTACTGAGATACTCACCGTTTACTTTCAGTGCTCCCCATCCGGTGACAAACACTTTACTCTTAGGCAAGACTTCAAATGCAGCATCCGGGAGACAGACTCTGTGCACATCTTCGGAAAACAGGACGGGAGCGGAGAGCTTCACCAACGCGATGTCGTCTTCGTGCTTATGGGCAGCATAGTTCTCATGAAGGACAATTGACTGCACCCTTCTTCTCATTAGCGGAGGGCTTAGAGTGGTTCCAAAACTAGCCGTCCAGAGTTTGGGGTTTTTGTAACTGATCACAGATTAAAAGGATTATTGTTGGTTCATTTCTGATCTAAAGTTACCCAGGACTCTGGATGAGCAGGGGGCATAGGGTGGGAGAAGGGCAAATTGTTTAAGGTGATAGTAGATGGGGATCCTCCCACCTTCTCATTTAAGGCTTCTCCCCTAGGGCTGCTTTGTATTGATTTAGCTGATGACAAATCCCCCCATTCTCTTGTAGCTTAAAGTATACTCTTCCAGGGGGAGTTCGTATTTTTTTTTAAAGAAACCAATGGATTATTGCTATTTTTTGAAGAAAATATACTTGAATAAAAATTAGAGATATTGTATACATACATATACATATCACTATGTCCATGCATAGTTATTTAAATGTATGTATGTATAGTTATAGAGAGAGAAAGGGAGGGGATGGGAGGGGAGGGGAGGAGAGAGAGAGAGAGAGAGAGAGAGAGAGAGAGAGAGATTAGAGCCACAATTGATTCAGTGTTTTCTCATCCTTTCTTTTAGGGTAAATTTTATCCAGAATATTTTCACATTTTATGTGAATTTCACTAGAGCTACTATATCTCTTTATTTTCTCCAAGTGTCCCATATGTTAAATCTTCAATGAGTATATAAATAATAAAAGTAGAGCACCAAAGATATCCATGTGGGAAAATCAGATGTGAGTTCATGGGATAATCAGATGTAAGTTTGTGGGTTGAGATATTATTAGCAGAGTTTTTTAAAAATCCACAATATATCTCAGAAAAACTGGCGAGTGTGTTTAAATTTTGACAGTGTTGGCTTGTTCTTAGTTAAAATTGAGATTGCTGGGGAATATATATTCAGTTAAAGCTGAAGATACTCTAATTTTTTGTACTGTTCAGTAATTGTCACTTTTTCTAAGCCTACCAGAAAAATCACGAATACTATTGGGAGGCCTAAGATGATTGATGAAAAAGGGATACGAATTATAGCAAGTGAAGGTGAGAAAAAGAAGTGAAATTGGTGACCCTGTTGGTACAGACTGAGGACTTACGTGTCAAAGCAATGCGCTGCAGTCAGGAGCCACTCCTCACTGATCAAAGAGGCCCCACAGTAGTGGGTGCCATCCATTTGCAGGCTGGCTTGCCATGGCCAATCAGCTTTCTTTGCAATATAACCATTAGCAATTTTTTCCATGGATGGAGACTCCCTCCCTAAACCACAACCTGTCATAAGAGAATAAGATGATTATTTCTAGAGTTATCAATGTGTATACGTATATTTGGCACATAGTAAAATATGGGAACATTCATAGGTTTGCCTGGCCTTAAAATTTAATCAAAATTACATGATAGAATAATAATGTATACTAAAATGGTTAACTTAAAACATAAAATATTTAATACCCTCCCTGATGTATTTAAAGCAATTTCACTTAATTTTTTTCTTATATTTTGGGATCATGTTCTTAGGTGCAGCATTTACCCCCATGATATTTGATGGTTTTGATTGTGAAATGTACACTAATTATTGCAGAAAAAATACTATTTGTACTATTTTATTTAAATACTTGTCTAATATTAAAACCATTACATAACTTAGTATAAATATCTAAGTTTACATATTAAAGTTAGTGGGTGTCATTTACTTCTAAACAAATTTTCTACTTTAACAAAGTGAACCAAATAAAAATAAATAAGATAAAATGAAAGGGAACTCTTTAAAAGAAGTCATCAGTGAATCCTTCTATAAAGAAGAGCAAGTTATTTCTGAAGAGTCCATGTGACATGAATTCCCAATTATTACTAATAATTATTTTCCCTTGAGGAGAGTTAAATCATGTATCCATTTAGAGATATTATATACTTTTGGAAATAGTAAACATGGGAGTAGAGAAAGTCTTCTCTCTCTCTTTTTTTTAAAATTGATTTCAGAGGAAGGGAAAGGTTGAGAGAGATTGAAACATCAATTATGAGAATCATTTGATAGGCTGCCTCCTGCACACCCCCTACTGGGATCAAGCCCACAACCGGGGCATGTGTCTTTCACTGGAATCAAACCCAGGACCCTTTAGTCCGCAGGCCAATGCTCTATCCACTGAGCCAAACTGGCTAGGGCAAGAAACTCTTAAAAGTGTTTTTAAGTTTTATTATTTGATCTATAAAACATCTCAGTGATATTTTTTAACTTACCGCTGTTCAGAATGTGCTCTGCTTGTATTTTATTTATATCTGGAAAAAATACAAGATGATTGCTCAGCAATGGAACAATTATCATTTAAAACACTGTACCTGCATGACATGAATATTTCTATTTGGAAGAAACTGAATTAGTTAGGAAATACTTAATTTAAAGGCAATAGAATAAAATCCTACGAAAAGGGGAAGCTTAGATATAAATTAAACTCTCATGCCTACTATATGTGGACTCTAGGAAAATACTGGTTAATTGTTATAAAAACATTGGCAGAGAGGATGCTATTGTTTGCCATGAAGGCGGATTAGTGCCATGCCAATTTATTAAAATATAAGTGAAACTGAAGAGAACCTAAGACCACTTTTACATATATACTAATATGTTTGGACACTGTTCTCCTTCATCCTCATTCACACAGTAGTGTTACTGTAAAGCCATTCAAGAATCTTAGACAGCTGGCATCGAGGGTTGGTCCACAGATGCTCCCTGTGGAATCAAAATCCACCAATATCCTAACAAATTCTCAAATATGTTAGTCATTTTTATCATGAAGTAAAATAGAAAACAAAGCATGCTCAGTTGTTCCCCGCAATTACATGAATTTCTCCTTATGCCAGATAGCATAAGGAGCAATCTAGACCCATATTTTGCTACAATGAAAGCTGTGTGAAATTTCAATAAACCTGCAAATTAAGGAGTCTTTAATGTAGGTCAGACTCTAACCGAGAACATAAAAATTCATCTGCAGATTACTATGGGTAGGGAGTTTATTAGAGTAAGTCTCTTAGAATTAGGTTTTGCCAATAATAACAATCTCAAAAGGATATAAAGTGTATGATTCCATTTATGTAACATTCATGAAATAAAATAATTACACTAGAGGCCTGGTGTATGAAATTCGTGCATGGGGGGTGGGAATCCCTCAGCCTGGCCTGCACCCTCTCCAATCTGGAACTGCTGGCTCCTAACCCCTCACCAGCCTGCCTGCCTGATCGCCTCTAACTGCCTCTGCCTGCCAGCCTGATCACCCCTAACCACCTCTGCCTCAACCCCTGCCACCATGGCTTTGTCCGGAAGGAGGACTGGACGACCAGAAGATGTCCGGTCTATCCGGTCTCATTTGCATATTACCCTTTTATTAGTATAGATAGATGGAGAATGGATTAGGGTTGCCAGCGGCTAGAGATGGGCAGAGGGTTTGGGTGTGGCTATAAAGAAGTAACACAAGGTAGTCTTCTCATGGCACAGTAGCAGAGTATAGGTTTTTGTTTTTGTTTTTAAATCATATTCATGTTTAATTCAAACAATTATACTAATATCTCTCTTTCAAAAAAGGAGGAATTGCTATTATATTTGTGTTATTATATAATTATTATATAATTATTCTGTCTTAATTATTTCCATATTAATCAAAGGAATATTTTGGTGTTGATTGGGTTTTTGCTTATTATCAAGTAAATGAGAGACTTAAAAATGAAAAGCATTTTCATTTTATGGTGAAATAAAGATCCTTTCTCTGTAGATGAGAAGATAGTAAAATTGTGAACTATAGCAAGGAGAGAAAAATGGTATTTCTTACCTTTAAGATAAGGCAATGAAGTATCTATCTTCAAGAAGCTTTCATTTAATTTTAACTTCTGATGCAAAATGTTAGCAGCTTGACTTTTTACTGTTTCTGCATTGTTAGGAAGAAAGTGAAATTTAAGCAATACATCTGTTTTCAATCCATCATCACTTGACCTGGAAAACAAAAACACCAGAATAAATAAGTGAAGTCATAGCCATAATTATTATTTTATACCTTATTATTTAAGTATTAGTTATATCTTCAAAAATACAACATAAATATTTTACTTTCATAGATTTTTCCCTTTCTTTTATCATGTAGGTGTTAATACATAAATTATTCCCTGTTCATAAAAGTGTTTCATATTTAGGGAGGGGAGAGTAAAATTCTAGAGTTTTGGAATTTTTTTTCTGGAAAAATAAATCAAAAGTACTTGTTAAATCCGTCAACTCTGTCTACATATATTTTTTCTTAATTTTTAAAAATTCATATCTGTTTATGCTTAAAATTTAAGTAAAATTTAAAAATTAAGCTCAACCAGGTGTGACTCAGCAGTTGAGCGTGGACCCAGGAATGAGGTCACATGTTCGATTTCCGGTCAGAGCATATGCCCAGGTTGCAGGATCGATCCCCAATAGGGGGTGTGCAAGAGGCAGCTGATCAATGATCCTTTCTCATTATTGATGTTTCTCTCTCTCTCTCTCTCTCTCTCTCTCTCTCTCTCTCTCTCCCTTCTTCTTTGAAATCAATAAAAATATATTTTAAAAAAATTAAGTAAAAGTATTTAATGATTGTGAGAATCTTTAACTGAAGGGCAAGTCTTTTTTTTTTTTTAATCCTCATGTGCGGATATGTTTTCATTGGTTTTTATAGAGAGAGTGAGGAAGAGTATGTGTGTGAGAGAGAAATATCAATGTAAAGAGAAACATCAATAGGTTGCCTCCTGCATGTGCCCCAACTGGGGGTTGAACTCACAACCTAGGTATGTGCCCTACCAGAATCAGACCCACAATCTTTTTTCTGTCCAAAATATGTTTTTATTGATTTTTTTTAAGAGAGAGGAAGGTACAGAGGGAGAAAGAGAAAAACATTGATGTGAGAGAGAAACATCCATTGGCTGCCTCTGTACACACCCTAATGGGGGGATGAAACCCAAAATCTGGGTATGTGCCCAGATGGGGAATCAAACCAGTGACCCTTCGGTGCACAGGACTGTGCTCAACCAACTGAGCCATTCGGCCTGGGCAGAAATGCAAGTCTTTAAAAGAACAACCAGAAGAATGTATTTAATCTCTACCCAAGTCAAGAAAGTGTCCCCTTTAGGTACTCTGTAGAAGAGGCATAACAATTAAACATAGTAATATGAAATTGTTTTTGCTCTTGGTATATCTAAAATTTTTTAAATATATATTTTTATTTATTTCGGAGAGGAAGGGAGAGGGAGAGAGATAGAAACATCAATGATGGGAGAGAATCATTGATTGGCTGCCTCCTGCTCATCCACTACTGGGGATCAAGCCTGAAACCCAGGCCTGTGCCCTGACCGGGAATCAAACCGTGACTTCCTGGTTCATAGGTCAACACTCAACCACTGAGCCATGTCAGCTGAGCTATCTAAGATTTTCATATCCTGTCAACAAAGCAAATAAATGAAGAATAACTAAATAAAACAAAATTGCCCTTTCATTATACAAATTGATTAGTTATGATTACCTAAAGTTGACAACATGAGACTCGATGTAATGATGATTTAAACTGGAATTTTGAAATATCTTATCAATCTGAGAAAAGAAAAAACAACAACACACAGCATAGAACTTTGTTAAATATGAATTTCACACGTTTCAATATAACACAAAAAAGTTTGTATAAAACCTGCAGTGATTCAAATAGCATTTAATTCTGTGTTGCTTTATACCTATCCCCACCCAGAAAGCTCACTGGGGCATAATCCTGTTATCAGAAAGATCTTCCTAGTAATTAGATGTTGATATTTAAACAAATTGTCACACGGTTAAAGATGGCTGATACAGAGTTGAATGAAGCTAGCTGTTTCAACAGCCAATATAAAATATGC
This sequence comes from Myotis brandtii, assembly GCF_000412655.1. Taxonomy (NCBI): domain Eukaryota; kingdom Metazoa; phylum Chordata; class Mammalia; order Chiroptera; family Vespertilionidae; genus Myotis; species Myotis brandtii. The sequence continues at coordinate 4,921,279 of NW_005360676.1, forward strand.
ACAGAGTTGGAGGTACAAAGACGGAGGTTCTTTGAAAACTGGCTACATAAGGACTTAAAATCCTCTGTCATTCAAGTTCAGTTATCTTCCTCATGGAGGTGATTAAAGAATCAGTCTTTTAGGTTTTTCTGAAACTTTTTAGGCCATATTTTGATTCTGTGATAAATGGGGGAGAGGAAAAGAATATATATTTTTGGGTACTTCTTTAAAATGAATATACTCAGCAAGAAAAATCATGAAATAATAACAGAATAAGACTATGCTATTTGTGTGTCATTTTAGACTTTTGTGGGATAATTTCTGTGTAATATTAATTCCTAGAAGAAATTATTTCGTACTAAAACCACAGATTGTTACAGAATCTGTGGTTGCACTAACCTATTCATTAACATTGACTCATCAATCTGGCTTTTCAGAAAAAATGACAGATCATGTCCCAAATCTTAAGTGAACCTGAGTCTCAATAATTATTTCCTCAAATCAGAAGAGAAAAGAGCTGTCAAAATGTGAAACTAGACATGTGCTGAACAAGTGCTTTTCACTCATCTGATTTATGACATTTCCTCTGGTGAGGCACCATATCACATCCTATTAGATAGGATGGTAATCATACAGTTGTTGAAAAATCAAGTTATTAAAAAAAGAAAATTCAAGTTATTAAGAAAAACAATGACCAGGTGTTTTCCTTTAACAATGATAGAAAATTTGTTTTTCTAAAGGATATAGTTTTATATACACACATGTACATTTATATGACAAAACCTAATACATATTCATTGTAAAAAGTTATAAAAAGCTAGCAAAACAGCAAAGCATAATGAAAAGCATTAAAATAACCTCTAAATCACTGCAGAGAACCTGTAATTTTAATTTTGGGCATATGTACTTCCATATTTCTACATAGATTTTTATAAATTTTACTATAAGTTCTCTGCCTATTTCCATTCTCTTTTCTATTTCATTATTTTGTTGTTGTTTCCTTTAAATCACAGTTTTGTGAACCATGTTATTGCCCATGGCAATATAAGCAGTCTAGATTATAAACAGTCTAGATTATTGAAATCCAAAAGACATCTCTAAATTTCATTTTAGGTACTGATTTTAGTCATTTCTTCTGGGATAATGTTTGCTAGAACTGAAACTCACAGTCTAAATCAGGGATCAGCAAGTTATAGCCTATAGGAAAAATCAGCCAGCCACTCGTTTTTGTGGGTCCACCATCTAAGAGTGGTCTTCATATTATTTTAATAGTTGAAAAAAATCATAAAAAGAGTAACGTTTTGTGCCCGCTAAAAATTTTTACAAAATTTAACTTTCAGCATCCAGAATCAAGTTTTCCTGGGCTGCAGACACACTGCTTGGCTGACATATTGTCTCTGGTGCAGTAGCACTACAAAGACAGATCTGAATTGCTTCAGAAGGACTGTATGGCCTGCAAAGCTGAAAATTTACTATCTGGCTTTTTTTAAAAAAAATTTCTTTATTGGTTAAGGTATTACAAATGTGTCCTCAGTTTTGTTTTTGTCTCTGGAACTAAACTCCAAGGAAACACAGGTAGAAGTTGAAAATCATATTCTATTATTCCTATCAGATTTCTCCATGGAATGATCAAGGGTGGGAGAGTGATCAGCAGTGAGAGAGCCGTTTCAGAGGCTGCTTTCCCTACGTGAACCAGTGGCCCGAGAAACCCAGACTTGCAGTTTGTTCAGGAGTGAATTGGAATAGTGTTGAGCTAGGATTTCCATCAAACTGGTAGTTCCACACCTGGAGGGGCATGAAAAGTTAGTCTTCTATTGGTAATAGGAAAAACTGATTCTCTGATAGATCATATCCATGGAATACTAGGTGCAAACACTCTTCTTCGGTAGATGTAGATGTACCACAGTTTTTTAATCCACTCATCTGCTGATGGGCACTTATCTGGCTTTTTACAAAAAAAAAATTGCCAACTCCTGGTCTAAATTACTGTACTTCTGTACTGTACTTCTCAATTATGATCCTTCTCCTATGTAGTCACCATTTGTATTCTAGAGGACAGGGCCACTACTAGTAAATTCTTTATTCCCTAGTCATTTGTTTGATGAGTATTTTTATGATCCTACCATGTGGCAGACACTGTGACAGGCGCCAGAATTATAAGAATAAGTCGATTTAGCCCTTCACAAATCCAGAGAAACCTAGACATATAAAATAATAATAATGTCACAAGGCAGTAAGTGCTCTAGCAGAGGTGTGTGAAAAGTTCCATGAGAACACAAGAAACAGATACTAACCTTCATTCAGACATTGTTTTTCATACTTTTATTCGCAACATAAACTGATTCTCAGAATAATTCAGAGGTGGGTGTGATTATCATTATTTTGAAAGTGGAAACCTTGAGGGGTCAAGTAGCTTCCCAAAGTTGAGAAGCCGATTGAACATAGATGTTCTGACTACAAAGCTTAGACTGTCTCCAATTCAATATATTTATTCCTGTAATAAAATATTCAGTACCCTGCCAATGCCACTTAGTTGCATATTTCAATTCATTTCATCATTTTCTGATTTTGGTTGGGAAATGGCTAAAGAAATATTTCTGAACTTGGCAAGAATGATCTTTTATCTTTGGCCAATGCTTGGCTCAGTAGAAGCTGTGTATACATTTGAAGTCTTCAGTGGAAGTCTATGTGTTTCTGTGCTCTATTTTTAGGAACAAATGTTCAATATAATTGCCTAATTATTAGGGAAATGTATTAGGATCATACACACTGTAGGTGTATATTTAATGATATATGGTAATGTTGTTTGTGCCTGAATGATTGAGTTATATTTCCAAATATGCTATTTTTTTGTACTTAAGCTATTATTTTTTCTTTTTGTTTAGCTTATGTTGTTCAGTCTTTGGTGCAATCATCCTTTCTCCAGTGTACCTGAGACAATGTTGGTTAGAGTTGCCAGGAGTAGCAAATAAAAATAGAGTTAAACTTTAATTTCAGATAAACAATAAATGCTTTTTAGTATAAGCATGTTGAAAATATTGAATGGAGTATATTTTCAGGAAGATGTGAAATTAAAATTTAGCTGGGCATTCTGTATTTTATCTGGCAAACCTAACATAGATGTAATTTGGTGTGTTCTCAACTCACCTCTTATTTTATTTTAACCTCTTTCTCCCTAACAGTATTGTCAGGTAGAAATGATGCCAGCAAAACTTAGACTTACCTCATCATTGATTTTTTGTTTCAGGTCATTCCTAATTTTTGAGTGCTCTACTGAAAAATCCGGATTATATTCAATACTGGGGATCTGGAAGGAGGTTTGGAAATAGTGCACCTTTTTCTGATCTGGAAGGGAGAACAAATATGCATGGTTTCTCTTTAGTTCATATGAGCTACATAAATAATGGAAATAGAGGGAATGGCATGCAAAAACATCCCATAATTGATGAACTCCTGAGAATTAATTCAGTAGCTGTGGCCAACACTTCTCTCTTCCTTTTTGAAGATTGCACAATCTCTTAGTCATGTAATTTTCAGTTGTGTCCTGACACAAGTTGACCTTGAATTTAGAATTGCTACTAAAATAATTTTTTATTCTCAATAAATCATATTGAGAATATAAAATCATACAATAACATAGGATATAAATCTATGGCATTGGTCAAGAAAAAGTATTACGTGAACCAAGTCAAATTTTAATGCTAGAAGCATTTCTACACATAAAAGATTATAATTTCCAAAATGTAGATAAATTTATGCAAATCAACATTACATTATGCAAAGTATGTACACATTTAAGCAAATCATTGTTGCAATGAAAATTATATTCTAAAATATTAAAAATTATTAAAGTTTTGAAATAAGTGAGTGGATATTTAAAATTAAAAAAAAATGCAATGAGATAGGTTCTTACCAAATGCCAAAAAATAAACAAGGAGACCGATGATTATTGCTAGAACCAACACAACAGCTGCAACAAGAAGGGCAATCATCCATGGTTTCAAGAAATTTGTTCTTCTGCCTCGTATTGGTGGCCTTTTGAGAGAGAGAGTTGTATATTAAAAACAAACAGAACTTAAAGACTGGAATCTCAATTTCACATAGTTTTGGCATAGAATGTGTTTTTTTTTTGTTTTTACTTTTAAAAAATTTTTTTGATGAGTAATTACTTAATTTTTTTAATTGTTTAAAGTATTACATGTCTCCCTTTTTTTCCAATTAACCCCCGTCCCCGAGGGCAAGCCCCCACCACCCCAGTGCCTGTGTCCATTGGTCATGCTAATATGCATGCATACAAGTCCTTTGGTTGATCTCTATCCCCTTCCTCCCCTGCCTTCTCCCCAAGGTTGGACAGTCTGCTCAGTGCCACCTTGTCTCTGGATCCATTTTGGTTCATCAGTTTATGTTGATCATTATATCCCACATA
>NW_005360676.1:4926033-4936081 GCF_000412655.1 Myotis brandtii
AGTGTTGTTTATTTGTATCTCAGATGATTAGTGACTTTGAGCATGTTTTCATATGTCTCTCGGCGTTCTGTATGTCCTCTTTCAAAAGTGTCTACTTAGTCCTCGGCCCATTTTTTTTTATTGCATTGTTTATCTTCTTGTGTTAAGTTGCATGAGTTCCCTGCAAATTTTGGAGATTTGAAATAGCATTGGCAAATATGTTCTCCCATGCAGTGGGCTTTCTTGTTGTTTTGTTGATGGTTTCTTTTGTTGTGCAGAAGCTTTTTATTTTAATGTAGTCCCATTTGTTTATTTTCTCCTTAGTTTCTATTGCCCTAGGAGCTGTATCGGTAAAGATATTGTTTCAATATATGTCTGATATTTTGCTGCCTATGGAGTCTTCTAAGGTTTTTATGGTTTCCTATCTTACATTTAAGTCCTTTAACCATTTAAAGTTTGTTTTTGTGTTTGGTGTAAGTTGGTGATCTAGTTTCATTTTTTTGCACATATCTGACCAAATTTCCCTGCACCATTTATTGAAGAGAGTGTCTTGATTCCATTGTATGCTCTTGCCTCCTTTGTCCAATATTGATTGGACATAGTGCCTTGGGTCTATTTCTGGGTTCTCTGTTCTGTTCCATTGCTCTATATGTCTGTTCTTGTGCCAGTACCAGGAAGTTTTGAGAACCGTGGCTTTGTAATATAGCTTGATATCTGGTATTGTGATCCTTCCAACTTTGGTCTTCTTTCTCAGAATTGCTGTGGCTTTTTGGGGTCTTTTTTTATTCCAGATGAATTTTTGGAGAGTTTGTTCTAGGTCTTTGAAATATGCTCTTGGTACTTTAATGGGGATTACATTAAATCTATAAATTGCTTTGGGTAGTATGGAAATTTTAATGATGTTGATTCTACTAATCCATGAACACGGTACATTCTTCCATTTGTTTAGAATGGTTTTTTTTAACTCTGGAATTTATGGTTAGCTCTTATTACATTTGGTAACATTTGAATATGTTTTTCTATAAAAAATTTGACAAAATACTGTCAATAAAAACTCATTGATGATTGACTTTATATCTTGATTTTAAAAAGTCAGAATTACACTACAGTGACTACTTTTTCATATATTCCCCAGTTTATTACCTAGATGTTCTGAAATAGTTTTTCTTTGTAAATGAACTAATACCATATGTTGGGTTCATGTGCTTCATATCTCAATGATCCTTAAAGAGTGAGGGCAAATGGGCCACTCCTCTCATTCTAGCATGAACAGACAGAGGCTTTGAGTGACTACTGAAACCTGGAGGAGCTAGAATGCAGACTTGGTCTGTTAGGGCTCTTTGCACACATCTGTACATAAACCTATAATCTCCATTTATAAAAGAAGTAATCTGTAACACATACAAAGAACATATAAAACAGGACATGTAGAAGAAAATAGAAAAAGAACAATAAGGAATAAATAATAAACAACACAAAAAGAAATCATTTATATAATGAACAAACAAACAAATACTGATAGATCAGAACTTTGGACCCAGAAACTTCATGGCATGAGAACCACTGGGGGTATATAATGAATATCTATTTCATCTATATATATAAAGGCCCAGTGAACAAATGGTAGAACGACTAGAACAACCAGTTGACCAGTCACTATGATGTGCACTGACCACCAGGGGGCAGGCACTCAAAGCAGGAGCTTCCCCCTGGTGGTCAGTGTGCCCCCACAGTGGGAGCATCCACTCAGAGGGTGGGTCCACAGCCACTTGGCTGACCAGGATAAGTGGCACTCCCACAGCAGGCTAATCCCCACAGGCCATGGCCCCCACCAGTGCACAAATCCATGCACCGGGCCTCTAGTAGGATTATAAGATTCAAACCTGTGATTTTTTATAAATAAGACTAGTGGCCCGGTGCACAAAATTCGTGCACATTAAAAGGGATTAATTAGAGGAAATATTTTAATACTAGTAGCCTGATGCATGAAATTCGTGCATGGGGGAGGGGGATCCCTCAGCCCGGTCTGCAACGATGCCAGCATCCCTCTGGCCCAAGGCCCCTGCCCTCCCTTCCCTCCACGCGTCCGGGGTGCAGACTCCAGTCCGAGGCCCTGCCCCTCTCCTCCCTCCACCCAGCCGGGGCGCAGACTCTGGCCGAGGCCCCTTCCCTCCCCTCTCTTTACCCGGCGAAGCACAAATGTTCAGCTTTAGAAGTTATTTACTTACTGATAGTTAGTAAATAACTTATAAAGCTGAACACATTGCTGCAAGCTCAGCATTCCTCACCAGGGACTCCAGCCCCAGGCCCCTCCCCTCCCCTCCTTTGGTGCAGACTCTGGGCTGGTGTCACAGTGAACTGGCATCCCTCGCCATGGACTCTGGCCCAAGGACCCTGCCCTCCCCTCCTTCGGCTCGGACTCTGGGCTGGTGTTGCAGTGAGCCCGGCATCCCTCACCGTGGACTCTGGCCCCAGGGCCCTCCCCTCCCATCCCCTCCTTCAGCGTGGACTCTGGGCTGGCATCGCAGTGAGCCTGGAATCCCTTGCCATGGACTCCGGCCCAAAGACCCTGCCCTCCCCTTCCTCCCCCCGGTCGGGGTGTGGACGCTGGGCATCCCTGGAGGCAGACTCTGTGAGCCCAGTGTTCCTTGTCATGGACTCTGGCCTGAGGACCCTCCCCTCCCTTCCTTTGGCACGGACTCCAGCCCGAGGCCCCTGCTCTCCCCTCCCTCTGCCTGGCCGGGGCGCAGACTCTGGGCATTCCTTGAAGCAGATTCTGGCTGGAGGCCCCTCCCCTCTCATCCCTCCATGCAGCCGGGCCAGACGCTGGGCTCGTGTTGCCAGGGCAATGCCGCCAGCATCCCGCCCCGGCCGCTGTAGGTGTTGCCATCTTTGTCGCGGAGTGATGGTTAACAAAAGTCCTGGGAGCCTATGGGCATGACTATGGCCTTGCCTCCTGGGGCTGGCGAAAGTCTTGGGAGCCCGTGGCCACGGCTGCCATCACCTCCTGGGGCACTTGACACCTGCGTATGCAAATTAACCTCCATCTTTGTCGGATAATTTGCATAGTCACTCGGATTGGCTGGTGGGTGTGGGTTGTGGTTGTGACTTGTGGGCGTGGCTTCAGCATAGTGGAGGGACAGCTAATTTGCATGTTTCTCTTTTAATATATAGGATTGCTATTTGCCCTTTCTCTATAATAGAAGTACCAGAGATGAAAGAAAATTAGTAAAATGTATATGAAAATCTTCCTCCTGTCAGTGTCTGGGGCACACCGCAGGACCCAGAGTTAAGTCCCCACCCACCCGAGATACCTCAAAATCACGCAAGACCCAGACCCAGCTGGCCCCACCCCTATTGGGTGAGATACTAACCCAGCCAGCCCCACCCTTGTCAAGCTCCGCCAGGCAGAGGGCATAGCCTCAGGTCCCCTGGCCCGGTGCTGGGTGGGGGATGAGGCCTGAGGTCCCCAGTCAAGCCCTGCCAGGCAGGGGGCACAGCCTGAGGTCCCCCAGCCTGGCGCCGGGGCAGGGGGCATGGCCTCAGGTTCCCCGGCCTGGCTCCAGGGTGGGGGGCATGGCCTGAGGTCTCCTGCCCTGGCCCAGGGCCACACAGCCTTAGGTCCCTGCTGATCGCTCCTTAAAGCTCGTTATGGGAACTCGGCCTCCACTGTGGGTGCAGCCATCTTTGTGACAGCATGACAGTCAATTTGCACATTCCCTCTTTATTAGATAGAATTGTGTAGAATAAGGCCATATTTATTTGAGTAAATAATGAATCAATTTAAAGACAATTATTATTGAGACAATAATAATGTACCGGTAGCATGCAAATATGAGAAAAAGTATGAAAGTGATATGCAAATGACTGACATTTGGCAAACCTTTGCGGAAACAGGAAAATGTGACAAAGCTCTTCCCCCATCCCAGGCTCAGAGCCCACACCTAAACACTAAACCTGAACACTTATAGAATCGAGGCAGGCTAGAAGAGGACCATCAGGGATTATACAGGAAGGTCTAACCCATTAGAGAACTGGACAGGAATATTGTTCTGATAATTATAGATACTGCTTCTTTTTATCTTACAAGTACACATGGAAAAGAAGAAGAAGGAATTGCCTTCTCTTGGATTGATAAATGGTGATATTAAAGTAGAAATATAGTCCCTAGCTAAGTAATTGAAAATATAACTGAGGTGTGCCTTTGGCATCAATGATCTCAAAGGAGTAGGGATGCTCTTGTATCTTTGCATCTGGGCAGAGAAGCTAGAAGCAGTTTGCCACTCTAGAACCTATAACCTAAGCTCTGATAAGTACCTCAGGTAGCATTAATTCTGAGTTCTGCTATATTTCTGGAAGGATCTAACATTATTATGGTCTACTACTCTTTGGTTGATGGCAAGACAAGAGTACCTGCAGCAATCTTCAGATATCTGAAGTATCATTAGAAAAGCTAGGATCCCACTGGGGCACAGTCAAAATCTAATGAACATATTTGTCACCTTTATTTTTTATTTTTTAAATATATTTTATTGATTTTTACAGAGAGGAAGGAAGAGGGATAGAGAGTTAGAAACATCAATGAGAGAGAAACATCGATCAGCTGCCTCCTGCACGCCCCCTACTGGGGATTGAGCCCGCAACCAAGGTACATGCCCTTGACCAGAATCAACCCCAAGACCATTCAGTCTGCAGGCTGACACTCTATCCACTGAGCCAAATTGGTTAGGGCTTATCACCTTTATTAATAGAGGATCATGGTCAATTATAAACTCATTCAGTTGACATTTGCTGATTTCTTCTCTTTGCCAAACACTTTTTGCTCAAGATTGAAAATTGAACAAGACATAGTCTCCCATCTACAAGAATGTATTATTTAGAGACACATTAAGTAATGACTATAATACAAATGACAAATGTCATAATGGAATTATGCCCAAGAGAGGTAAGTGGGTTGATTTTGCTATGAGAGGTAAATGAGTTAGTTTTGTCTTAAAGAAGTTGTCCTTTGAAGTTGGTCATGAAGGCTGAGAAATAGAAATTGGCAAAGATGACATATACCACAGGCAGAGGGAACAACATAAAAAAAGACAGGGAAACATGAAGCAAGGAGAAGGACTTCTCAAGGACATACTTGAGAAAGTAGAGTTTATGAACAAGAATAGAGGTAAGCTTAATGTATGTTTCCATTAGTTAACTTAGTAGAAATTTATTGATCATTACCCTGTACAAAGTAGGGGAATGTAGAAAGCATCTTAAATATATCCTCCTCTCAAGGTGTAGTTTTATAGAGGAGAAGGGGCACAATGCACACAAATTGCTACCAGAGTCACAGAGAATTTCTAAGAGAATCTTGAAGAAAAACTAATTATTTCTCTTTGGAGGAGATAATGGCTGCAAATAGTGATAATTTTTTAAAGCTTGAAAATGCTGGACCCATTTTTTCACTGTCTTCTCTCTGGGTCAGATAGGAAAAACCATCCCTAAAGGAGAGCTTGTTTTGCAACAAAGTTCTCATCTTCAGAAGCATATAGTTTCCCACTGAACTGTTCCATTTCTAACACCAGAAACATTGTGACTGAATTACAGACTTAGGTATGTGTAAACCAAAATTAATTTTAGACTGTAATAAAAAATAAAGAGCATTTATTTGAGCAAATGGAGCTGCAGCCTAGGAGACACAGATTCAGGTAGCAACTTAAATTGTGTTCCCCTGAGACAGAGTGGAAGTCACTGGCCATTTATAGTGAAAGTTCCCACCCAGATTCCCAATTAGGTCTATTTTATATAAATGAAGTACCAAATTGTGCAATTCTGATTGGATGGGGTAGGTCTCAATTTGTAGAAAGACAAAACCAGGGCTTCCCCTGCATTGGTTGACTCATGTGACTCATTTGTTGACTCATGTGGGGCATAGTGTAGGAAGCTGAGAGTTCAATCTGAGGTCCTTCCCCATTTTTTGCAGTACATGAGGAGCCCCTGCCAGCAAATGGCTGCTGGGCTCTTATCCAATATAATGTAGAGGTAATATGCAAAATGACCGTCACACCCTTATACAAGATGGCTTCCCCCATGTGGGCACAAGATGGCTGCCATAAGATGGCTTGCAGGGGAGGGCAGTTAGGGGCAACCAGGCAGGCAGGGGAGGACAGTAAGGGGGAACGAGGCCTGCAGGGGAGGGCAGTTAGGCATCGATCAGGCTGGCAGGGGAGTGGTTAGGGGGTGATCAGGCTGGCAGGCAGAAGCAGTTAGGGGCAATCAGGCAGGCAGGCAGGCAGGCAAGAGGTTGGGAGCCAGCAGTCCCGGATTGTGAGAGGGATGTTCGACTGCCGGTTTAAACCAGCAGTCAGACATCCCCTGAGGGGTCCCAGATTGGAGAGGGTGTAGGCTGGGCTGAGGGACACCCCCACCCCCCCCAGAGCACGAATTTTGTGCACTGGACCTCTAGTTATTTATAAAATGTGGACCCTTGGTTGACTAAGGGGAATCCATCTCAGCAGATAAATTCCATTTTGAGGTTTACATTAAATGAATCTTTCTTTTTGGGGGTCCACATATGAATAATAAGTAAAAATTTACATTTATTTCCTTAACCAGGCAGCCATGACTTATATTATGTATTCTTGGATGTTTTAAAAAAACTAAAATAAGATTTGATTTTCTCCGTAGTTTTTAGTACTAATATAATTTTAACTTACACATTGACTAGTTTCAATGAGTGATTTCAGCGGTTATTCTGTATTAGTAGAGCTTGCACTTCATACATATTAGGTAAATGTTTGTCCACTAAATAAGAGAATGTGTCTTCAGGTGGTATGTAACCCTAAATTATTTACAACACAAAAACTATTTTTATCAGAGTTTTGCTAGAGATGAGTTTTTCAAACATAGCAGGAGGGGAAAGATTAAGCAGTTACTTGGAATACAATACAAGTTTTATAATTACAAATTGCTAAAGGACAAGTCTCTTTTCTGTCTTTGTTGGCCTCTTTCTCCCCCTAACCATTCTAATTCAAAACTTTTAATTTGGTCAGCCTATCCCAGCAAGATGACTAAACAGGTTCATTGTAATACAAGAAAATACAGCCTTAGAGAAACTTTTGACATTCAATCAAAAGAAAAATATGTGACCTCATCTTTGAAGTATTCCTGCCAAAGCAAAGATGAGCAGTGATGAAAGCTACCCACTCAGCAGGTCAGTCTAGAAAATTTTTCACAAAGAAGAGAAGCATTTTGAAAAGTGTCTTCTATTTAATCTCTTCCCTACCTTTATGTAAATTCTGAGTGGCTCATTACCCAGACTGTCTCCTGGGGAGGTACTTCTTGACCTCAATAGAATAGAATCAACTCCTCTGGCTCTTTTTTTTAAAAAAAAATATATATATTTTATTGATTTTTTACAGAGAGGAAGAGAGAGGGATAGAGAGTTAGAAACATTGATGAGAGAGAAACATCGATCAGCTGCCTCTTGCACACCTCCTACTGGGGATAAACCCGCAACCAAGGCACATGCCCTTGACTGGAATCGAACCTGGGACCTTTCAGTCTGCAGGCCAGTGCTCTATCCACTGAGCCAAACCAGTTAGGGCCTGGCTCTTTTCAATGTACCTTTACCAAGGTACATCTTCAGGGCCTATTCTCTTAGATAGCTCTCCTGACATCTGTGTTTTTTTTTCTGGGTGCTTTTAAAATTATTTATATTATCAAATGTTGTCACTCAATGAGTCAAGGATGAGGAATAAAAGGATTTCTTTTTGCCACAGCAGTGGCCACATCAAAGAGGTTGTTCAGTATAGTGGTTAAGAGTGTGAGTTCTGCAGCCAGCTGAAATGAGTGCCTATCCCAGCTCCCCTACTGTGGGGCATTGGCAGTCATTCAACCTCTATGCCTTAGCTTCCTTATCTATAAAATGGAGCTAAAATTACCCACCTTATGGGTATTGCACCTTCTGCAGAGACAATTGAGTTAATATAAGTAAGAGCACTTAGAACCATAACTAAAACATGGTAAGGACTTAGGAGTTTTGTTTATTTTATTATTTTTATTATCAAAAGCAGCAGAGAAATGATAACAAAGGAATGCATACTGGGGTATGGTGAGTTGGTGGAAAGTGTGTGCTGGATGGTAGATGTGCTGCTCTTGAAAGAAAGAGGAGGGAACTTGTGCCTAGGACCTTGGAATCTGAGTAGCTGTGTACAAACTATGCACAGATTAGGAAGTAATTTGGGAGCTTAGCAAAGCCCTGATGATCTCTAAGGGGGTTTCCAGCAGATAAGAGATTTAAAGCTTAGGGAAAGGACCTCTAGAGCCTTCAAGAGTAATCAATCACAAGGTTCAGAGGTAGCCATCTTGTGGTGAGCACATTTTGGAGCATCCTTGGGAAAGAGTTACTGGACAACAACAATGGGTATGAGAAAATTTAAGACAAGACAAGATGGGTGAATCATGTAGCTGGGGTTTTAATCTACTGCCTGGAGAAGACAGAGAACTCTGGAAAAAAGTTGTTATGAAAATATCAGGAGGTGGGGTGTTATCATTCATAATAGCGGTGGCTTAACAATGATGACAATGATCACTTTAATTGTACCACCAGATAGGGTGAGACTTTTATAAAATCTATGATGTGAGTAGGAATACTAAAAGTTGTGCATAAGATTAAACTAACATTCGTGCTTCCTTTTATATTTCATGTTCTGACAAGCTGTGTGTCTTGTTTCTTTAACCCCACATTATGCAAAATAAGAAAGGCATGTTTCATAAGTGAAAAGTTGATTGATGTCATAATTAAAATAACTGGTGTTTTAGTTGTGAAAGAGTTCAAAAGGAAATAATCAAGGTCAGGAGTGCTACTCTTCACATCTCTGTTCATTAATACAAATTTAGATGGTGAGGTTCCATGAGAAGCTGTTCCTTGAAGGAAATTTTAGAGTATTGAAGTAATTAAAACACATGAGGACAAAAAAGAATTGACCTGAGCTACTGAAGATAAGGCGAGTGTCCCAAGCAGTACTTCCTACCCACTTTGGCCAATATTGCTTCAGTTTTATTGGTACATTTTCCAGCTTTCTTAATAATGTTTTTAATTAATCATCACTTATCCTTAATCATCTTGCATCCTACTGTGATTTAACAACAAATTTTGACCTTTAGAAGAAAGTGGGCCTTGTTTTGAATGTTAATTCATACAAAAATGTATTAGCTACAAATCTTTTCTAATGAGCAAGTCCTACTGTCACTTGTATGTGACAGTTGGGAATCATTTTAATATAAAAAAATAAAATTTGAAATGTGAAAAAAAAATTAAATCAGGCCTTTCTTGAGCCTGAAAGAACTATTTAATTCTGCTGGAGATGTCACACGAATGCCAAAGAGAAAGATAATGATAGTTAGATGACTTGCAGAGCTTCAGTGAACAATAGCTGTCAGGAGCTTTTACTTTTAATTAAAACTCACTTTTGAGCATCCAGAGTCATTTGATGTCCCCTTTCTGCCTTTTTTCCTGCCTTACTTTTCTCTCTTTTTTCTTTCTTTCTTTAATGTCTATATTGATATATAATTAACATACCATGTATTTCACTCACTTGAAGTATACTATTCAATGACTCAATATGTTCAATGTTGTAGAACCATCACCAAAACCAATTTTCAAACATTTTATCTCCCAAATAGAAAGCCCATACCCATTAATAGTCACTCTCTATTGCCCCCAAACCTAAGCAACTGCTAATCTACTTTATGTTGCTATGGATTTGTGTATTAGAGACATTTCTTATGAATAGAGCCATTTAATGTGTGGCTTTTTTTACCTGTCTTCTTTCACTTAATATACTATCTTCAAAATCCATCAATGTGATATCATAGGAGTTAAGACTGCATGCCTTATTTCACAGATCTAGAACGAACTCTCCAAAAATTCATCTGGAATAAAAAAAAAAGACCCCAAATAGCTGCAGCAATCCTGAGAAAGAAGAACAAAGTAGGTGGGATCTCAATACCAGATATCAAGCTGTATTACAAAGCCACTGTTCTCAAAACTGCCTGGTACTGGCACAAGAACAGACATATAGAT
>NW_005360676.1:4937273-4943808 GCF_000412655.1 Myotis brandtii
GACTTGTATGCATGCATACGAGCATAACCAATGGACACAAGACACTGGGGGGCATGGAAGGCTAGGGGAGGGTCAAGGGGAGAAAAAAAAGGAGACTTATATAATACTCTTTGTAATACTTTAAGCAATAAAAAATTTTTTAAAAAAAGACTCCATGCATTTTATTGCCAAATAATATTCTATTTTATGGATATACTATATTTTATTTATATATTAATCAGCTGATGGATATTTGGATTGTTACTACTTTTTGGCTATTATAAATGCTGCTGTGAATATTTATGTTTAAGTTTTGTATGGACATGTGTTTTCATTTCTTTGGCATGTATGTCTGAGAGTTGGATTTCTGGGTAAGATTATAAATCTATGTTTAACATTTAGAGAAATTGTTAAACTTTTCTAAAGTGTCTACACCATTTTATATTCACATCCACAATGTAAAAATGTTATAATTTCTCAACATCTTCATTAATCTTTTTTTTTCTTTACTGTCTCATAGTGGGTTTCTCTTTTTTCTTCCTTCTACTTGGTTCTTCTGCCTCATTCTTATCACAACACTGTCTTTCTACCATAGTTTGTTCATATCTTATTCCTGTCTCCCTATATTTTTTTATTTTTAATCACATTTTGAAAAACAAAAATAAGAATTAATAAAATTGTTTATAATTTTCCAGTTACTCTCTCTGAACCTTCAAATCACATGATAGCTCCCTCTCCACAACTCTCTCACCTAATAGGTCTAACTTTGAATTGTCTTCCATATTTGCCCCTTTTGTGCGTTTTCCTAACACCATGCTACCTACCTCAGGCATTCAATGTGTTTTATCTGGACAATCACTATAGCCCTTAATAGATCCTTTATCTCCATATAATTTTCCCTCAAATACATTCTATACTGTTGTTGCCAGAATTATCTTCCAAATATACATTTTGTTAAAAAATATTTTTATTGAATTTGTTGGGGTGGACATCCTATATAATAATCCTATATAATAAAAGACTAATATGCAAATAGACCAAACGGCAGTATGACCAGTCGCTATGACACACACTGACCACCAGGGGGCAGACGCTCAATGTAGGAGCTGCCCCCTGGTGGTCAGTGCGCTCACACAGGGGGAGCGCTGCTCAGCCAGAAGCCGGGCTCACAGCTGGCGAGCACAGCGGTGGTGGCGGGATCCTCTCCCACCTCTGCGGCAGCACTAAGGACCCTCCAGGTTGTCCACCTGCCAGCTTAGGGCAGGGAGCAGCCCTAAGTTGGCAGGTGGACATCCCTCGAGGAGTCTCAGGCTGCGAGAGGGGACCACCCCTCCAGTGCACGAATGTTGTGCACTGGGCCTCTAGTTGGTTAATAAAATTACATAGGTTTCAGGTGTACAATTCTATAATGCCTCATTTGTATGTTGTATTGTGTGTTCACCACCCCTCGTTAAAACAAATATATAGTTCTGATAATGTGAATCTATAGCTCAAAAACCTTCATATAGTTCTCATTACAGAGGCTATAAACTCTAGCTTAGTATTCATTTATTCAATAAATATTTACCAAGATCCCATTATGTGCTAAAAACTGATTCAGTTGCTGAAAAAACTGTGGTAAGTAGTTTAGTGAAAGGAAACTGAAAATAAACAAGCCATGGAAATTTCACTCATGGAAACAAAATACATTACTGAATAAAAGGTGACTAGAGGCCTGTGGTGGGGTCCTTAACTGTGTAGCAGGAAGTCATCCCTGAAGAGAGGCCATTTGATCTTAGAGGCAAATTATGAGGAAATAACTTTTAGAAGAACTGGGAACGGACAACCAGGTGGCAGCAAGTTCCTGGAGCTGGAAAAGGAGTAGCTTGTTGAGTTCCTGAAAGAAATGAGGCCAGTGTTGCTGGATCCCAGTGGATCCAACAAAGACTAGAGAAGGTTAAACCAGAGAGACAGGCAAGGACCAAATCATGGGGCCCCTGAAGGCCATGGCAAGGTTTTATTAATTCTAAGGGTATAGGAACCCAATGGACAATTTTAAATATGAAAGGGCATGATATATTTTCCATTTTTAAAATAAGGGCCTTTCATTGGCTATGTTTAACCTATCTTTGGCTTAATGTATAGTACTTGCCCGCACATGTGTTCTTCTGTTCCTTACATTCACCCACCACTGTTCTGCTTACAATATCCTCTGTCTAAAATGCCCCCCTTCCTCTGTATTTCTAACTTCCTTTCCCCAGCTGCTGGCATTTCTTTTTCTGGAAATCTTTCACTGTGATGCTCTAATGCTTAAGGGCCAGTTTCTCTCACAACTGTTCCTGCCCCCCTCACGCCCCTTAGCAGCTACCTTGAAGTTTCCTATACTGCTTTGTTGCTGTCTATTTTGTTGTATTGTTTACATTCTATTTTCTGTCTTCATTATTTGTGCCAATGACCTTGTTCTTCTCTCTACTTCAGCTGCCCATTCTCATACTCATGTTCTCTATACTGTTATTCTCAACAGCTTCAATTTCTCCATAATCTAAATTTTAATCATCCAACTCTTCAACTACCACTACTCATCTTTCCAGCTCACTGCCTTTGTACCCTGACTTGAATCCCACTAGCATTTATATATGTTTCACTGTCTCCCATCATTCTCATGCTGGCAGTGCTCACTTACCCAGGATAAATCCCATGGTCCCTCATTATACTCATCCCCTGGCATATACCTTCATTCCTATAATCCTCTTTCAGTCATAATCATGTAGTAAAACTCCAAATACAACTTTCGAGATACTTTGTGATTATACAACTGTGTCTGGGGAAAATGATCAGCTATGCTGATGAATCTCACTTTAAATGCAGGACCACTAATTGTACATTGGCCCTTAGTGCTTTCTGGTCATCATACTAATTATTACTCTCTCTTTCTCCTGTGTGAGAAATAAACAATTATTTTATACCTTCTCTTCTCAAGTCTCCAATAACTCCTCTTTCAACCTCACCCTCAGCTAATGTCCTTGATTCCATTTTACTGAGAAAATAGAAATGATCAGAAGAGAGCATCCACAAGCTCCCACTAACTCATCTGCCACCCCATCTGCCTTTTTTATGGCTTCTTTCTGTGCCATGTTCTCTGCCTTTCTTCTTGTTACAACAGTAATACTTAAAAGACTGCTTGGCCCGAAGTGGGCAATACATTCTTGTTAATTCATTGACCTGACAACTGTTTTTCTGCAAAGACAATAAAATTTAAGTGAAGGGGTTATGAGATAGGGAGTGAAAACACTGGCTTCTTGTCTTATCCTCCTACAATTTTTAGACTCACTTTGTAAATAGGAAGTAAAAAATTTAGATAATTATTTCAATAATTAAAAGGAAAATTGCCACTTTCTCTTAATTGCCCAGATGGGTTTTTCAGTATATCACTCATCTATATAATCCAGTCTGTATGTGATCTATCAAATATTAAGAAAGTTCTTTATGTTGCTTTCTCATGAACAAGAAAGAACCCGAGAGTTGCCTATTTTTTATTATTGGGTTGCATCTAATGTATGTATTGTACAGTATTATGGGTAAGGCTCTTAGGAAAGTATATAAAGACAATGCAGTAATCGACTAGTTGTGCATATTTGTGATATTCCACTTCTTCTAGCCAATCCTGCAAACTCACATAGTCTTGAACAGAAAATAAGCAATATTTCACTCACGTTACTTTTTTCTTAAGAGTTTGCTTTGGTCACAGAAGCCTCACCAGCTCTCTGAAGAGAGGTTGCATGTGTGGTGAAAAGCGACTGGGTTCTTTTTAGATGTAATGCCTCTATACTCACTATCTTGTGACCTTGCCTCATTTACTAGAGCTGATTTTATTACTCTGTAAAATGCAGATGATTCCCACAGGGACATTATGAGAACTGAAAGAGATAGTAAGTGCTCACTCAATGTTAGTGATTGTAATCAGGCTTGATTAAAGAGTGGCTGTGACTGACTGGCCCTACTGAACAAAATTAAATGGTTTGAAAAGTCTGTACAATTAATAACTGCTCTGACCAAGGCTGTTCCCTCACTGTGTAGAGGTCACACTCATTTTGGAGATTCCTGTCTACATGGGAACCAAGGGATCTCTGTCCAGGTAGTTTTCTTGTTCCTAGTTTTCTATTACTCACCCTCACATTTCAGTGGCAAAATACCTGCCAGAGAGTAACTCTATGACCTCAGTTAAATATATGTGGCATTTATACATATCTGATGAGCTATCTTAATTGTTGAGAGTTCTTTATGTCTGTGTTTGATAAATTTGCACAGTATAATCAGAGCCTCATGAGAGTGCTTTTGGGGAATCTTAGGGCCCCTAAAAATAGGGAGTGGTACTTTACTCAAACTTGCCCCACCTTATTCCAAACAGGTTTGAAGAGCAAAGGGTGGGGTGTAAGGGTATAAGGGTGAAACATAGGTCATCCTAACAATAGTAATAATGATGGTAATATTTTTTATTTAGATAGCACTTGATAGTTCTTAAAGAGTTTTAGCATACCCTATAACACTCAACATTTCTGTAAGGTTCATATGGTAAATATGTCCATTTTTCAACTAAGAGACTAAAATGATTACCTTAAGAACTTAAAAGTGCCAATTACTTGAGCCCACCTAAGTTCCCTCTTTTCTATTTGTGAACATTTCCTCTGTAGAACATAGGATCT
The DNA here is from genome assembly GCF_000412655.1 of Myotis brandtii. NCBI lineage: Eukaryota > Metazoa > Chordata > Mammalia > Chiroptera > Vespertilionidae > Myotis > Myotis brandtii. The sequence goes on from NW_005360676.1 coordinate 4,941,935, forward strand.
AATCCAAAATTATAGCACAACAATGACCAATGAGATATGGTAGAAAAATAGAAGCTTGGAAACAGGGAGATAAATTTTGCTGAGAAAAATTGCACTAAAAAATAATTTTACTCCTAACCAAGATCCAGAGGTCTGGAAGAACCCCAAGACTCATCAGAGCAGTACATGGCAGCAATTAAGAGCTTCTAGTACTTTTTAGAGTAACTTTGGAAACCAAAGCCTTACAGTGGAGCTTCCCAGCAGATCATATGGGAGAGGCATGCCTGGGTCACCTGGTGTATGAGTCTTAAAATGATGAGATCACCAGCTGTCTGGACAGGGCACCCCAAAAAAAGGTGGTGGCCAGAAAATGATTATTCCTCTTGGAGAGACTTAAAACACTTTAGTGAGGAGAGTTAATTCACTTATAAATAGGACACAATAAACCATTCTATTGGGTCTGTTTTTAAGAATCGGACTAGGGACTCAAATCAAAGAAATATAATGAACCCCTAGAAAATCAACTGGTCATTTGTTACACAAGTGCCTCTGGCACAAGGGTCATGACCAAATCCTACTTTAATATACTAAACTCTCTTCTCCATTGAGCCCACTAGCAATGATTACCTTTTACATTTGGAATCTTTTGTAGTTTTCATGGTGTTTATCTTAGTACAGAGGTAAAAATCAGCTAATGACACATATCTATTAACTGGAGGAATATTGATTCAAAGTTAGTTTGTTCTAATCTCAAGCCCAGTGCTTCTTTCACAGTGTTTGTTCTAAACTGCTCTTTATTTTGTAACAAAATTATTGAACTAATTTGAATTTATTAATTTTTCATAAAATAAAATGTTTTTAGAGAGGGCTTGGGTATTTTGCCAGAGAGTCACTATTTGAGTTTGAATTGCAAGAATTATAAAAGGGGGACCTATGTAATATTTTCAACAATAAAGATTTAAAAAAATAATTCTAGAAGATTCCATTTGTATAAACTTGAAAGGATTGGCAAATACATATAGTTACTATCAAAACAATATTTAATTGTTGTAATTGTAAAAAACAATAACAACAATAAAATTTAAAAATAAAATTATTCATAAAATTTCACCCTGCCTTGTTTGTGATATATTTTATACCTACTGAAGCATATATATTACCCTCTTTATAAACCCATAAATAAGCATTTGTTTTCTAAATAATGACTTGTAATTTTGCGTTTTTCTTGAGAATGTCAATCTGGTCAAAAACAAAACAAAACACCTATTACATTAACTAAGAAGGCATTCTGCTTTGTTAGTCTAATAATCCAAGTCTAGAATTGCCCTCTCCTACTTTCCTACTACTAAAAATGTATAGTAGGGATTCATCCTATCTAATAAAAGACAAAGATGCTAATTGACCGTACCTTCGTTACGCCCACCAGCCAATCAGAGCGATATGCAAATTAACCACCAACAAAGATGGCGGCTAATTTGCATACTGCAGACAGGGTGAGCCAGCACGAGCTGCCATCCGGGCCCCATGTGCGGCCCTGGGCGGCGGGGTTTAGGTGGCTGGATCGTGCCACCTAAGCCCCACCTCCAGCCGGGACCCCTGTGTGCCGCCTAAGCCCCTCCACCAGCCAGGACCCCATGGTGATCTGCGAGCAGGAAAGCACAGCCCGCAGGCAGCACCCAGGAGGGCCTGCCCCTGGGTCACCCTGGCAATTGGAGAGCAGAAAAGTGAAGCCCACAGGCAGCCCCCAGCAGGGCCTGCTCCTGGTTGCTATGGTGATCCCCAAGCAGGAAAGTGCAGCCCCCAGACAGCACTCAGCAGGCCCTGCTCCTCGTTGCCATGGCGATACGAGAGCAGGAAAGTGCGGCCCACAGGCAGCCCCCAGCAGGGCCTGCTCC
>NW_005360676.1:4943923-4971331 GCF_000412655.1 Myotis brandtii
TCCTATCTAATAAAAGACAAAGATGCTAATTGACCGTACCTTCGTTACACCCACCAGCCAATCAGAGCGATATGCAAATTAACCACCAACAAAGATGGAGGCTAATTTGCATACTGCAGACAGGGTGAGCCAGCACGAGCTGCCATCCGGGCCCCATGTGCGGCCCTGGGCGGCGGGGTTTAGGTGGCTGGATCGTGCCACCTAAGCCCCACCTCCAGCCGGGACCCCTGTGTGCTGCCTAAGCCCCTCCACCAGCCAGGACCCCATGGTGATCTGCAAGCAGGAAAGCACAGCCCGCAGGCAGCACCCAGGAGGGCCTGCCCCTGGGTCGCCCTGGCAATTGGAGAGCAGAAAAGTGCAGCCCACAGGCAGCCCCCAGCAGGGCCTGCTCCTGGTTGCTATGGTGATCCCCAAGCAGGAAAGTGCAGCCCCCAGACAGCACTGAGCAGGGCCTGCTCCTCGTTGCCATGGCGATACGAGAGCAGGAAAGTGCGGCCCACAGGCAGCCACCAGCAGGGCCTGCTCCCCGATCCCTGAGCAGGAAAGTGCCACCTGCAGGCAACACCCAGGAGGGCCTGCTCCCCGGTCACCATGGCAATCCACCAGCAGGAAAGTGCCCCCCGCAGGCAGCACCCAGCAGGGCCTGCCCCCGGGTCTCCACAGTGATCTGTGAGCAGGAAAGCGCAGCCTGCAGGCAGCACCCCACCCTGACCACAGCTCAAGGGAGAGAACAACAGGCAGTAGAGGCCAGGAGCCTGAGAGAGCAACACAGAGGGGCGCCTGCTCCAAGCCTCCAAGATGTGGCTGGGGGCAGGGCCCCAGCAAACACACACACACACACACACGCACACACACACACACACCACACACACACACAGTGCATGCTCCAAGCCTCCGACGCGGCTGGGGCAGGCCCACAGTGGGGACACACACACACACACACACGCACACACACACACACACCACACACACACACAGTGCATGCTCCAAGCCTCCGACGCGGCTGGGGCAGGCCCACAGTGGGGACACACACACACACACACAGGACACCTGCTCTGAGCCTCTGCTGCCAGACTGTGGCCATCAGTAGGACATTCACTGAGGGCTCCCAGACTGTGAGAGGGGCAGGTTGGGCTGAGGGAACCCCACCCCCCAGTGCATTAATTTCGTGCACCAGGCCTCTAGTTATACTGTATTATAAGGTCTCATCCAAATGCTCTATTTAAAATGTTCATTTTCTATCCTGCTTAAAATTAATTGTTCTTTCAATGAGTTGTTATAGTGTTTTTCAAATTTCAGTTGCAATCGTCATAATTTTGTGATAAGCACTAATACCTCTAAATCAATTTCCTTAAATTTGTAAAATAGAATCACTTTTAATATAGCCAATCCCTAAGCAAGAACATTCACCAAATACTGAGTTTGATATAGTAGCTTTATTTTCTTGTATAAACATTAAAATAAATCCTACCTAAAGTTATCTCATATATCACCAGCAGCACAAGTACTGGCCTTTTAGGTCAGTGGTTCTCAACCTTGGCTGCACATTAGAATCACTTGGGAATCTTTTTAAAATCCTGATTTCTGGGCCTCATCCTCCGGAAATTCTGTTTCTTTGTTATAGAGTGGGGCCACAACATAGTAACAAAGAAACAGAATTTCCGGAGGATGAGGCCCAGAAATCAGAATTTTAAAAAGATTCTCAGGTGATTCTAATGTGCAGCCAAGGTTGAGAACCACTGTTTTAGGTAATGGTGCTACAGTGCATTGATTACACCTGTGCTTAACTTTAATTCAATTTGAATTGAATTATATTTGTTACTGCTCATTGTACTTTTTCATCCCCTTACCAGTGATCTTGCTTCCTTTATTCTCTACCATGTGCCCAGTTACAAGTCTTTTTGTTGGTAGTAATTAGTACCTCTTTTGATGTTGTTGAAATGAAATAACTTGGAGCTCATCTCATTGTTATTTAGACAGGTGGTTGGCATAAGAAATATTCTCAGTATTCACTCACTATGTCCCCTATGTATGAGCCTGAAATTCTCTTTCTAGTTCATTCACCAAACCTAAGGATCATGATTGCATTCTAACTCAGTAATATGTCAATACCAAGAAAATATAGAAGGAAGTTATGTTTAGATTACTGATAAACTGTGAAATATAATATAGTCTGAGCTGTGAATTTTGTGAAACAAGATTTATTATAGATGGATAGGCCAATTGTAATTTTAGGCTACAAACTACTCTTTTATAAGTCTATAAGATAATTATTACACATTACTTAATCCTACAGGGACATTTAAGTACTATACTATGCCGGAAGCTAATTCCAGCATGTCATAAATGAAAAAGTTTCATCAAAAGGTTGATGGAACTTGGGGACACAACAAGGGCTGAATCACATATGTTATTTCCTGTTGGAAATGGCTAAGGGCATTTCCCCAAACCTGAAAAGGATGCATAAATGATTGCTTGCCGCCAGACAGCTGAGGGCATTTCAATCTACATGTTATTGCCTCCTGCTGGCCAAATGCCTGAACAGCCATAGGCAATTTCCCCCAATCTGACAATTGATTCTGTATACTAAATCTTGCCCTTTGATATGTATATCTACCTTGCTTTAGGACAATTTGTGTTAATAAAAAGCAAGGGGTCCAAAGATTCAAGAGAACTTGGTTTCTTTAGCCAAGCTCCTCTGGCCCCCCAAATGCCTTCCAAAATTATATTTTGTCTCTGGACTCTTTAATAATTTACACACAGTACCTTCTTCAGTTTCCTGAACCCCTTCTAGATGCTGGATTAAGACCCCGGCAGTACTAGGTCAATACTAGTCAAAAAACTAAAAACATTAAGTGCACTACTTACATTCCACATGATGAGGAGAACTCTCCTTATAAAAAACTGCCTTATTTAAATAAATTATATACTTTTCACTGTTTTATTGTCTTTGCTTGTAAAATTCTTGGAGCTAAGAGATTAGAAAAATCAGTTACACATGATCGTGGGTTATATTTACTCTTTGCTATTATATTTATGAATGAGATATCTATTTCCTAAAAATGACATATAGAGGCAGAAATCATCAAGGGAAACACTAAATTGGACTACTTAAATAAAAGAAAGAGATAAAACTAAGTCAGCATAAAATCTTCTGTTGATCTAGTTTTCAAAAGCAGAAGTCAAGGGGCAAAATGTAAGTTATATATTCACAAATATGAAAAGGAAAAGTTAATTGATCAGCATAAATACAAAGCCATTACATATGCATTCATTATAATATAACAATTTTACTTTTTCATTTAAAAATGCTAAGTTCTGTGTGAAATGCATCATTATATTTTTAGCACCTGGAATATGATAGATACTCGAGAATTTTTTATTGAAGTAATAGGAAGAGGGAAACACCCAGAGAAGAACTCTAAAGAAAACTAAGATTTAGGATGTGGGCAAAGAATGAGGAATCCTGGAAACCTCATTAAGAAAATAAGGAGGAAATAAGAAGGAAAGTAACTGTGATATGATAACAATGGATAAAGGATATTCAAAGAGGAATTGATATATGCTATTGAGAAATCAAATATAATAAAAATGTAGAATATCCATTGGATTAAGCAATAGTGAATCATTGGTGACCATAAGAGGAAAAGAAACAGAGTAGTGGAATTATAAACCAAATGTCCGCGGATTTGGGGGAAAATTGTAAATGAGGAGATGGGACTGTGGATATCAACATTTTTTTTCATGAGTTTGACTATGGATAGGAAGAGAGAGACAAGTCATCAAGGCATATGTAGTTAATGGAGGGTTTTATTTTCTTGTGAATGGAACAATTTTGAGTATACTTATAATAGTGTAGACTAGCCAGTAGAGGTCCTGGGGGTGAGAGGAGAATTGGGTTGAGAGCATATTTGAAAGTTTGTGGATTCTAAACTTTTATGTTTGCAGGTATGAAATTGACATTTGTGTAGGTCAAAAGTTGAACCATTTTCATATATTTCAACATAAGAGATTGGAAAACTTGGATAAACTGTAGGAATCCTCCAAAGAGCATGAATGGATATAGGTAGGTTTGTTGGTCCATTGTCAAGAAGTTGAATGAATTGTTATCTAATTGATCATCGATCAATCATTTTATCTCTTTGAAGTAGTTGAAACCAGGAAAGGACACATGATGAGAACTTGGAACTTAGAGGAGGCTAGAGAAGTTGAAAATAATCATTGTGAAAAATTGGAATATTAACTAAGATGATATAGTAGGAATAGCGGTAAGAGTTGAGAGTTCAAATGAACTGGCACTTCCAGCACATTTGAGAGATTTTCTGTAGCATTCTTCAGTGGTCTGGGCAGAGGGTGGTCATTGTTCAGACAGCTGTATTCTCTTTAGAATTTATTCAGGTATAAATGATGAAAGAAATAAGGGATAAAAAAATTTAGTGGAGTTTAAGACAAAATTCAAAAAAAATGTTGAAATTAAGGATCATAACAGAAACAAAGCTGAGTGAGTGAGTGTGTGTGTGTGTGTGTGTGTTTGATGGGGATGACAACTGATGGATATGAAGAATTCATGGAGTGGAGCTAATGTTTTTTTTAAAATTATGCATTAAAAGCAACTGAGTCTGTGAGAAGGAAGTTTAAAATAGTGTTAGTTGTCTAAAGTTATGATTCAGAGAGAGTAATTTCAAGTTATGACAAAGTCTAAGGTGTGGACATGAAAGTAATATTTGGAGAGAATTATAGAGATGAGAAGATCAAGGAAATAGATGAGTAGGATGTTGAAGATCAACCACCTGGGCACTGATACTACATGGGGTAAACCTAGGACTTGGATTACAGAAGGAGATAGGGAAGCAGTGTCAGTCTTTCATAAATCATGGCATAATCATGGGTCCATAGGACAGTGATGAGGAAGAAAAGAGGGTGGAGAGCAGAACTGTTCAAGCCTCAAAAGAACAAAGCAATTTACAAAGGTATAGAGAGTAATGGTCTGAAGTGGCATTAGGGAGTGAAAGGGCAAAGACTAAATCTTCAATAATAGGGTGTAAAAATGCTATGTTGTGAGAAAAAAATACCTGTATTTTAATTTTCTAGGTATATAGGGAATATTCAGGAAAAAGAAGTTTAGGATATAGAGTATTTTGTTAATCGTGAGATGGTATTCCAGAAAATGTGAAAGTATAGAAAACAATTTATCCTAAAGAAAGAATTTTAGAATTTTGAATGTGTGCTAAAAATTAGCCAGAAGGGTGTTCATTATTAATGTGTTGTTTACAAATTTATCAAGATTGAAAACTAGAAAAGAACAGTTTTAAATTAAAGATAATCTATCATAACATTTTCCTGTAAAAATATTTAGCCATATATAAAACAGATATGTCTGTATCTTGCTAATCTTATTTTTAAAAAATATATGATAGAATATGAATATGTATATGTATATATGTATATTTGCATATATGCATAATATGTATGTATATGTTCTGATAAAGCTTGCATTGCATTTTTAAACTTGGAATTATGCTATTTCAGAGGTACTCTTTTTAAGAGCCATCTGTATTTTTTTGTATCTAGTCCTACATTGTCAGTGCTGAACTCCTAGAGCCCAAGGCTCTATTACAGAAAATGAGTATGGCCTGTCATTTAAATGACAAGTTTGGTTTAAAAATAAAAATCATTAGACCCTAATGATTTATTTTATTATAATTGAATATTTATTTTATTTTTTCTTTATTTTTCACTTGACATAGTCCTTTTGTTATACCTCTCAAACTTGTTTTAACAATGTGGGAAATAGCTTAAAATTCACTAATGGGTGTTACTATATGAAAAAGACTCTAGGTGGTGCCAGAGCTGGGGTGGGTAGTTGGGCAAAAAGAATGAAGGTGGTCAAAAGGTACAAACTTCCAATCTATATATATAAAAAGCCAGTGTCTGTGACAACCAGGATGACCAAATGACTGGTCACCATGAAGTGCATTGACTTTGGTCCCTGCCCCCTGCCCGCAGGCTCAGATGGATCAGCAATGGTGAACAGAAGAATTGGGATGGGTGGCAGGAGGACTGGGCTGGCTGTTAGGCCGTTGGGATCACCAGCTCATCCCCAGCTGCTCAGGGGCTCAGGCCCGCGGGAAAGCAGGTGCCGCTAACTTCACTTCCATGCCTGTGAGCCGGCCGGCTGCTGATGGAACGCACTGCCCGCTTGGGGCTGCTCACGCCGGGGTGGGTAGGTCATGGGCACACCCCGCAGCTTCCGTCAGCGCCTCAAACCCCAGCACCAGTGGCAGTGGCAGCGGCACCTGTGTGAGCAGCCCTGAGCGGACAGCACATTCCATCAGCGGCAGCCCAGTGCACACGCATGGAGGTGAAGTCGCTGGCGCATGCTTTCCTGCAGGCCTGAGCCCCCGAGCAGCCGAGCAGCCAGGGATGAGCTGGTAATCCCAACGGCCTGACAGCCCGGCAGCAGAGGCAGCTTTCGGCCTGGGGACTGGTGAACGGGCAGAAGACGGCCCTGATTGCAGAAGTCTAGACCTAGGGACCCTACCCATGCTGGGCCTCTAGTCTATATATATATAAAGCCCTAATATGCAAATAGACCAAACGGTGGAATAACCGAACAACCAGTCGCTATGATGTGCACTGACCACAAGGGGGCACATGTGGAACATGGCGGGCATTGGCAGCAGGGGGCAGAGCGAAGAACATGTGGGCATTGGCTGCAGCAGGATGGTGGAGCAGGTGAATGGGGGCTTCAGACCAAGGCGGGGCACCGGTCACTGTCATCGGGGCAAGCCTCTGGTGGTTACTGAAAATTCTTTGTTCTCAGGCACCGTGGTCCCACCCAGTGCTCACACCTGCTGCTGGTGCCGGTGCTGCCACTCACACACACTGCCAGTGCCGCTTGTACCTGCTGTCAGCGCCTGGCACTGGCCCTGATCACTCAGTGCCATCAGCGGGTATGAGAGGTGGCTGCTGGCCCTGATCGCCCCTCAGGGCTTCTCCACCTTCCCCTGCTTCTGAGGGGCAATCGGGGCCAGCAGCCGCCTCTCGCACCTGCTGCCAACACTGGCCACCACTCGCACCCGCCGTCAGCACCTGGCTCTGGTCCTGATTGCCTCTGAGGGCTTTTCCACCTCCCCATGCTCCTGAGGTGCGATTGGGGTAGGCAGCTGCTGTCACACCTGCTGCTGGCACCGGTCCCAATCGCTCCATGCTCTCAGTGGGTGCAAGTGGGGCCGGTGCCATCAGCGCATGGGAGTGGAGGTGGAGGGAACAGGGCTGCCAGCAGAGAGGGGACTGGGGGCCACAGTGAGAGGGGCCGGGTGGGGGTATGGAGGATGGACCAAGACCTTCCCCCTGTGCCCACCACAACCTCGTGGCCCACATTTCCTTTTAAGGGGCACAAATTCGTGCACTGGGCCCTAGTCATAAAATAAATGTCATGGAGATATAATGTACAGCATGGTGACTATAGTTACTAAATGTATTGTACATTTGAAAATTTCTAAGAGAGTAGTTCCTAACACAAGAAAAAGAATTTGTTACTAAGTTTGGTGACAGATGTTAACTAGACTTTCTGTGGTGATCATTTCACAATATATACAAATACTGAAGCATTATGCTGTACACCTGAAACTAATGTAAATATGCATCAATTATATCTCAATAAAAAAGACTAATATTTTTGTGTGAGGTAAAGAGGAATTTAAAATTATTCAGAATCTCATTGAAGGAATGGAATAATCCAAGCAATCTCCAAGCAATCATTTTTTGGAAAGAAAACAAGGACTTAATGTTATACCTGTTTATATTATGATATCTAAATACAGAGTGGCTTACTAGAAAAGTAAACAAACTACTTCAGTGTAAAAAAAAAGGCTTTAAAGATGACATGAAATCCAGTTAAATCAAATTGATGAGTTGTTAGCTGGAAATTAGTTGGTACCAAATACATTTGAAGAACAATTAAATGGTTCAATTAATATGCTTTTGCCAAGCATTCTACTAGATACTGGCATGTACAACAAAGAATAAAATATATTTTCTTCACATTACCTCCAGGTGACAAAAACTAATAAAGTTTCATTTGTGTATTTCAAATAGAGAAAACCTTCTGACTTAATTACCTTAGACATCAATTATCAATGGGAAAAGTAGGGATTGTTTTTCAACAGCATCTCCCCACCCACCCCTCCACTCTCACCCCTTACTATCCCTCTAAGCCACAAAGCCATGGAAAACCAGAGCAAAAAATTATAAAGTAGTCATACTGATTTATCTTGATATGGAATGGAACTGTAGACTTTTTACAGATTTCAGACCTGGAGAGGACAATTTTGAAAATCTTGAAAATAGAAAGAAATAGGAATGAAGAGACCTAAATGGTTTCTTGGACTATTCCCAGATGTAGGTCTTCTGTTTTCCCCAGATTTTTATTTCAGGCTATTTTTCTATTTCTCTACCTTTATGTCACTTTCATTTCTATAGACATCCAAGTCTACTAAAATACAAAATTTTTATGATAATTTATTTGCTTCTCAGTTTTGCATTCTGATGTACCGATTGTTCTATTGTTTTTTAAAATTTTATTTGAAGAGAAAAGGAATGTCTCAAAGGACATTATATTTTGTATTTATTTTTTTGGAATTTTACTTGTATTTATTAATTTCAAAATAGGAGTTAAAATACAATACTTCTTACGCAATTTGTGTATTTCTTCTATTTTCAGTGTATCAATTAAATGCATAATTTGGGAAGATTAAAAATACAATTATACATTCTAAACTCTGAACTGAGAGTGAGAAGACACTTTCTTCCATGCCCTATCCTTCCACTGCTACAAATTTATAATATTGTACCTTAGGCTCTCTGTTTTTCCTCCCTCTCTGTGATGATCTTATTATTACATTAAACTTTGCAATTAAAATCCAACCCATTAAACCTTTTAAATCCTAAATATTAAATTGTTAGCATGGTTTCCTAAAATAAATAGTATTAGCATTACTATTATTATTTTCTCCAACAACAGTAGGGAAAGAAAAAAAAAAACACCTTTAAATTTCCAATTCAGAATAATTGCCTGAATTGGAAACCACGATCTGAAATGAATCTTTTTAAACATGAAATAAAGTTAAACTTACTGATACATCATACACTGTTGAGAATGCACACTCCTCCACCTCCGTGCTGCTTTGTGATTTCTCGTCAAATGAATAGCATCCTGGCATTCTTTCAGACCTGTACGCTGACTAAAGAAAGAATGCTTAAGGATTTAAAATAAACAAGTTTGACAAGTTGGGATGGGTAAACTTTAACCAATACTATGGTTTGAGGTGAAGAATCGCTTGTCTTTATTGCAGGAAAAATTTCCTGGTTCTGGCTAATTAAGTGGAGAAACAGTACCATATTCAAAACCTAAGCAACACCCTTGAATACTTTGCATGGTTTTGTGCTTGGCTTTCCAGAGGTGGCACTCTTTGTCTGAGTCAGGACAAGCCTGGTCTTCAGGCCCTGCCATTCATCTCTTTCAGAGGCAACATTAGGACTTTTCTAGAGCATTTGACACCCTCGACTTGCCTTTCTTAGTGCAATGATACATGTACTCATCATGTCTGGCTCAGTAATTCATTTGCATCTACTCTAAAGGGGAATCTGGCTTGAAGGAGGGAAAATTAAAATATATTTGTGCCAGCTGCCATTGTAAAGGGCTTTACTGCTGATTGTCTCCTCTCCATGTGTTCTCCTTTGTAGTCGTAGTCATGTCTACCTTCTCTGAGCTTGAATTTTCTGTCAATCCAGTCCTTTCCTTCCCATTGTGTCTTTGCCCATGTGTCTAAAATATCATTTCCCTTCTTTATAGCATAGTTCTCAATTCCAAGTCCACCTCAGTGTAAGATTCAAGTCATTTAATCAGACTTGTCTACACAGGGTACATAGATTCTAAAGATAATTCCTCCAGGATGTTTCCCTTTAATTTCCCAGCTTTCACACTATCTAAACAACCCATGCTTTCCCTTCAAGCAGGAATCCAGTTTTAGCTTTGCTTACTTTTAGGTTTGTAGACCCATTCCTCATGTTAGATAGTGAAACTGTGATGGCCAGAAGCTGTGATGTCTTTTACTAAATGCACATACCAGAACCTATGCGAACACTTTGCATTCAACACTTGACTTTCAGTCGATTTGACCATCAACATTCAGATTCAGATTCAGTCCCTCTTTTGTTTTGAAAAAAAAAAAAGTTTTTTGCCAAAAAAAAATATACCATTTTTTTTAAAAAAGCTAACTTGCTGAAGTGATAAGGAGAGAAGAGCTTCTACACAACAGGATCCTTTTGTGCATGAGACTTCACAGTGTGTTTAGAGTGCTAGATATACTTCTTTAAAAACTAAACTGAATAATGGCAAAATGGAAGAACCCAAGGCAGGAGGTTAAAATGGAAATAGGAAGAGGATAATCATGAAATTTTTGTGCATCAAGAAAATAGGTTTTTGTCTTTACCCTAAAGGTCAAAGACTCTTGATTTGTGTATGTGTGTGTGTCTATGTGTCATGATCATGGCCATCTGTGGCTATCTAGTGAAGACTACAGGAGCCTTCTATAATAATGTTTTTTAATTCATAAAATAGAATATGTAGAAATATACATAAATCAACATATCACAATATAGGTATAAAAATATTTTTTAAATTTGTGGTTTAGTAATAAGTATGATTCTCTATTAACATTAGATAACATCATATAGCAATGAACCTAATAATATAATTTCAAAGTTGTGGTGAGTATAAATATATTTTACACATATGTAACTTTTAAATAAAATAAAAATATCTATGATTTCTCTTGATCACAAAATCAGTAATACAGCTTATGTTATGGGGTTTTTTTCTGCCTATTTTATAATGTAATAAAATAGTAGATTTCTTTCAAAAGTTAGTGAAAATAAAGATGAATTTTTTTTCCTGTTGGACTCTAGATTAAGTATCTCTTCTGTAAGAGGTGGATAAATTAGAGTTATTTGAAACAAGTTCAGGATAATGGACTAGAGGGCATCAAGATTAATAGAAGGAAGATCATTTTGAGATTCTTTCAACAGTCCAGACTGGAGATGTTGGGAGTGGAATAGAAGTTTAAGTCATTGTGATTTATGAGTTCAAAGAATTGAAGCTAGGTGTGATTCATCCACTTAGATGTTGAAATTGACCACAATGAAGATAAAGTTAGGTAGAGAGGTCTATTTTGAGCAAGTGACTAGTACCTCAATAAATGTGGGGAGTGATCAAGAGATTGACAGTAATTAGGAGGGGCAATGTGTGGTATAGCTACAGGCATGAGCCTTTGTACTAAAACAGTATATATTTTATACTAGTGTGCAACAATAATTGTTGGGAGACTACACACATATTTGGAAGCTTTTATTTAAGAGTTAGAAGAATTCTCACTCAATATTAGAATCCGGGAGAAAGAGCAATCGCTTGAGAGGGCTACAATGAAGGTGTGCTTTAGATCTGGATATCCAGACTTTAGTAAGATGGGGAGGGAGCATTCTGTGAAGAGATTGGGGGCATAGGAACATTTTAATTTAAAAAAGCAAGGAGGATTCAGTGGAACCAGCTGAGAAAGAAGTAGAGAGATGTTAAACCAACAGGGAAGACAAAAAGCAGTATGAGGAGAAGGAGAAGAAACCATAGTCACTGTGGGAAAGAAGTAAAGTTCAGGAAAGTATAGGTGATAACAGGGGCTTTTTATTTGGTGAGTTTCTAGAAGGTTCATGGAGCATGGAAGGGATGATGACATACTTTATGGATTATGACCCTGGTATAAAATTTAGTTGATATCAGGTTAGCCTAGTGTTCTGGTCACAGTCTATGTAGCATAACTATTTGATGTATCAAGTCAAAGGTAGTCATTAAAAATTATGGTTATATAAAACACATAGTTATTGAAAAAATCTAAGGTAATCTCAGATAAAGAAATACATAATTTTATATATGTAATTATGTCAACTTTATAAAATATATGCATGAGTATATACAAGGATTGGAAGATAAAATAATTATGTTGATGCAATTGTGTGTGCTCTCCTTCTGAAAAAGTATTAATTATGATGTTCCTGTTGTTTGTTTGTTTTTAATGGAGATAAATTAATAATCCATTTCCTTTACTTAAAACAATTATTTTTATTCTGTGGTCCATCTATATTTTATGAAACTTTTGTCAAGTAGCTGTGGTTTAATATTTGTCTTTCCAATGACTTCTTTTTTACTTTTAGACTCTATTTATTTCTCCTCTCCACTCTTTTTCATGGTGCACCTCAGACTGTTCATTCAACTTCCTAAACCTCATCCCTAAAGATTGTCACAAACACAAGTGGATTTAAAAAATTATCCCCCTGCTCAGCCAGAGTGGCTCACCCCAAATTCTATAATTTCCACCTAGATCTAAACAGGAAGATACAAGCTTGATAATAAGAAAAGGTACTTGTTTTGAATACAGACAAAGGGCAGTTATTAAAACCATTCGGAAGGCAATCCTAGGCATTTATGAATTTTCTCTTCCTGAAAATATTTAAAAGGTGGTCATCCAAACATCTTTTAGAGTTTAGAAGTAGAGAGAAGGAAGACCTAACAGGATAATCTTTTTATCTACAAGACTACATTTTTTTAAGTAAAAGTTGGCACACAAAATCTGACTGGGAAACAAAATCTATAAAAATTCACAGGAAATCCATGCTATCTGGGTAGCATACTCACTATTGCATAGCTCTGTGACTTAAGTTTAAAACCTTTAATAATTCAGAATATAAATTAAAATATTACTAAGCAGAGTCTTTAAAATATATGTTAAATGATGAGTTTGGACTGCTTTTGATATTTTCCACTGTCAGCTATAGAATAGCTATAAAAACATTCCTAGTAGATTGATTACAGAGTTTTCCCAGATGCTATAGTAAAATATGCTTTAAATAAAATGAATTTGAATTATATATATTCTTAAAGCTATCAAATGAACAAAACTGATTTGCCTGGCATTTTTCTTTTTAAATAAATTAATATTGACCACACAAGCTATATTAAATATTATTTCTTTTGAGAGAATGCTAAATATAATTTCAACAAAACAGTAGTATTTGCAAAATGCACGAAGCAATACTACAGATAAATGAAAATAACCATCACTATGAAAACTTAATGACAATCCTAGTGCATGTGCAGCATCAGCTGAGTTTACAGTAATATACTTTGCACTTTCAAACCGGTTTGAAACCTTCTCTGGCTTTTGTTCTTTATTAATTAGCAGAAAAGCCTTACAACATCATGAGGTTGATAGATTAATTTTCCATTTGGCAGACTGAGAACAATTTAGAGAAAAGGAATATTTATCTTTTAAATTGTGTGATGTGATTGCATTTCTCTCGCTTCTTATTAGTCATAATTAAAACTTTTGGGAATGGAAAATATTCAAACCTGTAAAAGAAGTTTCTTTGTAAACATTTACAAAAGTATGGAGTATTCTGACATGCGAATTTAACTGGCTCTGCAGCTTTCCTACATTTAAATCATCCTTCATTTCCTTAGGGATAGTTGGCTATAGTGTTGTATCATTGTCTAAATTGTAAAACTGGTTTTGTCCATTGATATACTTTGCTGAACACCATTTTACCTCATATTTTTGCAAGAAGAAACCTTGGTTTAGTAACAAACATTTAATTCCAGTGACTTCTAGAATTGCAGTGTTCTGGCTAATGAACCTGAATACCTTGGATTAGAGTGATGGAGAGATAGCTACACTGGACACAAGGGTCTCCTGGGTTAAGTTTCTACACTGGCTATGACCTACTGTATAACTTGGAAAAATTCTCTTGGCTTTGATTTCACATCAGTCAAAAAAAGTGGTGTGACCATTGCTGTAGATAATCTCTTAGGTCCTTCCAGGTTTTAACAGCTATAATTCTAGCTTTAGTTTCAATAATTTGTAACAAGTTTATTTTCCATTTCCATGATTGCATGAAGGAATGCCTCCCATACATTTCCTCTCTGTCAAATAAATATACTAACAAAGCAACAACTTTATTCTCAAAAGGGTAGATTCCTGTTGATATGTTTTTGTTCTTATTGTTGAATTATGAAGATTTCACTGAGAGAATATGATTAAGCATTTGTAAAAATTTTGGTTCAATCTTGTTCTATCTAGCATTAAAAACGAACCTTTAGTTCTTTCTCATGGCACCCTAAATTCCATCAAGATCCCACAGAGATTATGTGCTGTAGTGTTTACTGTCTGCCTAATGAATTTGACCTGTCTTTTAAAACAGGGAGTCAGACAAATTAAAAGCTTTTTTTCTATTAAAATATGTAAATATTATTAGAGCATTCACAGTATAAGATGCAAAGCCCAGGTTTTTGTGTTTTTAACCACAATATATTTGCAAAACTCACAAAGCAAGAGTATTGATAAATAAAAATGCTAACACTGTAATAAAAAAATTTCTTTACAATCTTAAAGCATTTGCAGCAGCATCTGTACCGATATGTTTACAATAATATATTTTGTACTTTTTTGAGCAAGTTTTAAACATTCTTTGACTTTTCAACTTTATTATCCAACAGGAAAGCCTCACAATAATGCCAAGAGGTAGCTAGCTCAATGTATGTCCCATTCGGTAGATGGAAAACCTGAGGAAAAGCTATTATTGCGTAATTACTATAACACCATACAATAGGTCAGACTTAATCAAACTAGAAATAGTACATATAAATTCTGCTTTAAAATCCACTTTTCTATTTCTTAAATTTGTTTATAGACTTTTAGATTTATTCCTTTCACTTGTGTCAAAATGTCATTGAATTGAATTGAATATAGAATTATTTAAATCAGTATATATAATTTCACAGACACATATGCAAAAAGTTATCACAGTTTTCTGAAATATAAATATAGTTACACAAAAGCACATATCCATTATAATAGAACTTACATAGTAGAAAATAATTTTTTTTTGTAGACAGATTTGTTTTCCTGTTTCTACCAAAGGCTGTGTTTAGCATTAATAAAAAAGGTCTATCGTCAATCAAGCACATCTTGAATATGCTAAATATTCTCCAGGAAGCTTTGGGTGTTTCTCTGCATATAGAAAGAAGTGTAAAGATTTAAGTTTTCACTTTGCTTTTTCTATTGATAGTTATTAGTAGTCATCAACTCAGAAATTTGGTGTCAGTTTCTTTTTAAAAGGAAAGCGTGTGTGCATGATCCTTTTCTGTTCATGATATATCTTAATATTGAGGTATAAATAACTAGGAGATTTTTTCAGTTAGATACATCTTGATTACATATATTACATATAAACACATACACATAAATTAACAAAACTTTCAGTCACTAAAGAAACAGAGAGGCTAAATTTTCCCCTGATAAATCAGAGCAGCACATCTAGTACTTGAGTTCTTGCAGCAAGGCCTGAAAATGAATACAGCTGCATCACTGTAGTCACAACCCTGAAGCCAGGTGGCTATGCCTCCTATATTTTGAACGATGTCTGCTTGTAGACATCGTGCAAAATATATTAGACATAAAGAGTGGTTTTGAAAATCTAGCATCACCTAATATTTTTACAATGTAATTTAAAGTATTCCGAAATTGATTACATGACTTTAAAGAAGCAAGGGACAGTTTTTTTAAAAGTATATTGTTTTATTGAGTTCAAAGCACACTAATTCATAGCAGTCCATATTATTGGCCTACTGTGTGCAGATACTGTTCCAAGAGCTTTCTTTACTCATATTAGTGCATTTAATTCTCCTAACAATCATGTGAGTAGGCACCATTTTTACTTCCACCATAAAGGTGAGAGCACTAATGCACAGTGACGTTAAGAAACCTGTATAATGACAAACAGCTCATATGAGGCACAGCCAATATTCAAGCTCAGGCAGCCTAATTCCAAAGACTGTGCTCTTTCCCATTAGATTTTGGGCTGATTTAAGCCTCAAAGTCATTCACTCATTTGACAACTTAGGTTAATTTATCTTAAAACTCACAGAAGCATTCCTTTCCATTATAGCAAACATTTTTATAGTGCATGATATACACCAGGCACTGTCCTAAGTGCTTTGCACAAGTAAGCTCTCTCAACCTGACATTCTGATAGACTTATGACCTGTCAGATGGCTGAAGACTTACAAGAGCACTAGTTACAATACAGTGATGTAGATACTTCTAAATAAATAAGTGGATAGTTCATTCCATAAAAAATCTGGAGTGTTTGTCCTATTACAAATAATTTGAAACCAACTCTGCTAGCCTAGGTTGCATCAATTCTTTTTATCTTCCTGTATTGATGGGAAAATATTCCCAAAAGTCTATTTTATTCTCCTTTCTGGCCTAATACTAACTGATGGTGCTGTTAAAAAATAAAACAGAATTGCTTATTAACAATACAATATGCATCCTGAAGCTAGTGCTCTTGTGTTTAAAATAATGTTAACAGCAAGTTCAGATACCTTTTAACATTTTTAAAATGACAACTCTTGTGGTTAATAATAATTCTCCATTGTAATTTATAAACCCAAGATAGAGTTCAAGTTATATTGCAAATCCCGCTTCTCCATTCCAGCCATTGAGTGTCCAGTCATCAGTGCCAGAATATTGAAGCCCTGAGTCCTCAGGGAAGAGTGTTGTTTGACTTGTTTTGCTAGAAGAATCCTAAGTGCTCCAAATGTTATATGAAGTAAGATTTTGGCAGCCCTGGCAGCTCTTCATATCCGGTGGAAAATGATGGTCCTCATCTTCCATTGAGGAAAACCATTTAAAAGTATTCATCTTGTTAATAAGTAACACAGTTTCCCTTGTGAGCAAGGAGTCAGTGCTACCTGTCATTTGCTGTGTCTTCTTCCCTTAGAGTAGAGAGTTCAATCACAAAGGATTGGTCTGAGACCTCCAGCAAAAGCACTGATCCAAACCACATAAATATAAATAATATACAATATGCAGGAGTTTCAGTTTTGTGTGCCATGGATATAATTCACGGACAATTCACACTAGATACCAGTCTTTGAGGCAATCCAGTTTCGATACTGAGTCACTTTTGTGTAGACCCCAGGTTTTTTGGGAAGAGCACATGATTGTCCCCAACTTACTATACCAATAAGGTACCAGATGTCATGATTATCATAAACCAGAGGTCCACCAGAATCACCCTGGAGAAAAACAAAAACATATTTAAAATTGTTAACTCTAATTGAGTAGGAAGGTCATTGCAATCATTTCTTTTCCACACGGAGAAAAAAAAGAAATTGGTACAAAGAAAATGCTAAAATTTCAAGCACATTGTTTTCTAGAAAGACTAACATTCATATGGAGTGGATACATTGTTTCTGGTTCAGCATCCTTGGATTTTTTTGCTAGTTTGATTAGATATTTTATGCATGGTTTAGTAAGCATGTGCATAAAATATTTAATAAGAGGTTAGTATTTGTGCATAGATAAAGGATAAGGAAAGTTGGAATGGCTTGTTTAACAGAATGAAAGGGAATGCCATTCATAGAAGTACAAAGCATAGGAAAAGATCAGATGGAGAGGGGAATAAGAGCAGAATCAGGTGCAACATTTTAAATGAGATGCCTTTGAAATATCCATGTGGAGTAGAATCTATAGGGTTGGGCAAAAGTAGGTATTATTTAAGTATCCACTTTCATTGGTCATTGGTTAAATTACCAGCCATCATTACCTAAAAGATAAATAATAAGTAAGGATATGAATAATAACAATAAGAATAAGAAGACAAATAATATAAATAAATAATATAATAAGTAATAATACAAGAATAAACTCTTTCATGTACTCACAACTATAAACCTACTTTTTTGCCCACCCTTGTGTAAGCCTAGAGATAAAAGTGGTGGTTGAGGAAATATATAAGTCTGGAGATCAAAGGGGAAGTTGGAGACCTAAAAGTAAAAAGATGATAATGAAGCTATGGTGGAAAGATAAATAGATCTTCCACAGAGAAAGTATAGGGTAAAAAGAGGAACAGGTATAAAATAGACCAAAATTTAATGTCTGGGATTAAGAGAATGATCCTGAAAAAGATACAGAGAAGGAGCAGACAGAGATGTAGGATTAAAATCATTACAAGTCAAAGGAAGACAATATGTCAGGAAAGAGGGATTTGTTAGCATTGTTAAATGCTGTTGAGAGGTTTAAGAGAAGAAAAAGACTAAAAATCATTTGTTGGAGATGTTTGGTGCATCATTGAAAACCTCAAGAAGAGCTATTTTTTCATGAAGTGATAGAACAGAAACCATATAGAAATGGTTTGAGAAATTAGACAATGCATATAGCCAGTTTCCCAAATATTTGATGGTAAAGGGAAGACAGGGTACATTATGGGCCAAGAAAGAGTTGTTTGTTTTTTTCCTAACTTGAGAGAACTGAATGGGGAAGGATCTGGTTACAAAAGAAATGTGGACTATGAAAGGAGTGAGAGGACATAATAGCTACAGAAAACTTTTTCAAAATGCCAATAAGAAGAGAAGTCTGAGCAGAGAAGTAATCAGCCTTAGAGAAGAGGTAGCTCCTCTGTTGTGGCCTAAACTGAAGGTGAATAAAATGGGTCCAGATGAAGGCAGGTCTGTATGTCTGGTGCCGGGAAGATGAAAAAAGTCCCCTCTTAAGATTATTATTTTCTTTGAAAATTGGGAAACAAAATCATCAGTTCAGAATAAAGGGATCTATCTATATATATATAAAACCCTAATATACAAATAGACCAAACGGCAGAACAACCGAACAACCGGTCACTATGATGTGTGCTGACCACCAGGGGGCACGCGTGGAACATGGCGGGCATCAGCTATAGTGGGATGGTGAAGCAGGTGAGTGGGGGCGCCAGACCAAGGCAGGGCCTGCCAGTTGCTGTCATCAGGGTGAGCCTCTGGAGGTGGTTACTGAATCTTTGCTCTCATGTGCCGCAGTCCCACCAAGTGCTCGCACCTTCTGCCAGCACTGGCCCTGCTCGCACCTGCTGCCAGCACCCAGCACTGTCCCCAATCACTGCACCCTCAGCAGGTGCAAATGGGGCTGGCGCTGTCAGCACATGGGAGCAGTGGTGGCGGGAGCAGGGCTGCAGGCAGACAGGAGCCAGGGGACCGTGGCAGGAGGGGCCAGGCGGGGACGCAGAGGATGGGCCAAGACCCGCCCCTGTGCCCACTGCAGCCTAGTGGCCCACAGTTCTTTTCAAGGTGCACGAATTCATGCACTGGGCCCCTAGTCCTATATAATAAAAGCCTAATATGTTAAGTGTCCAGTCGTCCGGTCGGCTGTTCAACCAATCAAAGCATAATATGCTAATGATATGCTAAGGCCGCTCAACCGCTCACTATGACATGCACTGACCACCGGGGGTAGACAGTCGATTAGTTGACCAGTCGCTATGACGTGCACTGACCACCAGGGGGCAGACGCTCCAACCAGTAGGTTAGCTTGCTGCTGGGGTCTGGCCAATTTTGACTGAGCGAGATGAGCCGGACATACCCTGTAGCCCTCCCACAGTCCTTCCCCAGCTGACCAACCTCCCACATCCCTTTCTGGCTCTGATTGCGCACCAGTGGGGTCCCTCAGCCTGGCCTGTGCCCTCTCACAATTCTCGACCCCTTGGGGGATGTTGGAGAGCCAGTTTCAACCCCTTCCCGCAGGCCAGATAGAGGGACCCCCCACTGGTGCACAAAATTGTGCACCAGGCCTCTAGTATATATATATATATATAAGCCTAAGCAACCATTTCGACTGGCTAGTAGCTATGATTCGCACTAACCACCAGGGGGAAGATGCTCAATGCAGGAGCTGTCCCCTGATGGACAGTGCACTCCCACAGCCAACCTCCCATGGTCGGCCAACCTCCTGCGGTCCTTCCCCCCAGCTGGCCCACCCCAATCGGCCCCCGATCACCAGCCGACCCCACCTGAGCACGAATTCGTGCACTGGGCCTCTAGTAGAAAGTAAAAACAGAAGCTGAAGAATGTGGAAACTGTTGAGAGAATTCAGAAAAAGGAGATTTGGAAAAAAGGAACAAACAGTAAAATTGTAAGTTTTTTTGTGTTTTTTTTTTAATCTAGAACCTTTAGTGAAACTAATGTGTTGTTATATATTTTTCCAGGAACATTTGACCTCCCACTTTAAGGCAAAGAGAAAGAGATTGAATAGTTGAGTTCTTCCAGGTTTGGGACTTTGTCAGACAGAAACACTGGAAACAGAGCAATAAGTGAGCTTGGGGTATTAGCAAAATTGCTTTAAGAAAATGATATATATAAAATAAAACAATAAAAATAAAAATGAGAGAGAATAAAGTCTAAGCTGGACAAATGGATGATGGAAGAAATTAAAGAATTTATTAACTATGAGATAGAGAAGCAATGGTCTATAGGTCTCTATAAAGTTGAAGAAATGAAATATTTTGCTCAACTAACAAATATTTATGCCAGGCACTGTTTTAGGTGTTGATAATAGAGCAGTAAACAACATAGACTCCCTATCCTGGCCAGCTTGGCTCAGGGATTGAGCGTTGACCTATGAACCAGGAGGTCACAGTTTGATTCTCGGTCAGGGCACATGCCCAGGTTGCAGGCTCGATCCCCAATGTGGGGTGTGCAGGAGCCAGCCAATCAATGATTCTCTCTCATCATTGATGTTTCTATCTATCTCTCCCTCTTTCTTCCTTTCTGAAATCAATAAAAATATATTTTTTTAAAAATACCCCCCCCCAAATTCTGTGCCTTCATGGAGCTTATATTCTAGTTTAGTGGAAGAGACAGATAATAAACCAGCTAAATATAATATATTGTGTATTGAATGATGATAAAAGCTAAAGATAAATATAAAACAGAGAAGGTACACAAAGAACATGTGTAGGTTGTGTGTGTTTGCAGATAAGGGTTGGTAGGTTGGGGTGTAACACAGAGAGTTGTGGCCAAGGGGACAGGAATAGTTGAAAAGCAGGCAGAAAGGATTGGGGAGAGGTGCAAAAAAGGAAGATTTTGAGAATTTTTTTTTATGTAGATGGAACAGTTTTTGGTGACAAGATTCAAGATGTGGCTGGAAAAGGGTGAAGCTCACTGGAAATTAGGAGATTTAGGAACTAAGGTCCAGCATTCAAATGGATCAGTGTTAATACTGCAGGGGTTGGGATGGAGAGGAAACCTGTTTCAGGAGTCAAAATTATTAAAGAATGAGACAAAGGAGAGAGACTCAGAGGTGGGGGATGAAACAAGATAGATGAGAGATGAGAGAGCTGAATAACGTGGTCTTCAGAGAAGTTTCTGTGTCTTTTTGTTTTTAATTTTGTTTAAGAACATAACCAGAGAAAATTGTGTGAACCAGAAATAGAAGCAACAAACTTCAATTTCCTAATCTATAATAATAAAAGCATAATATGCTAATTAGACCAGACAGCTGAACAACCTTCCAGACCTCCTTCCAGATGAAGCCTTGGTGGAGGGGGCCGAGGCAGAGGAGGTTAGGGGCAATCAGGCAGGCAGGCAGAGTGGTTAGGGGTGATAAGGCAGTCAGGCAGGTGAGCAGTTAGGGATGATCAGGCAGGCAGGCAGAGTGGTTAGGGGCAATTAGGGAGGTAGGCAGGCAAGGGGTTAGGAGCCAGCGGTCCCAGATTGCGAGAGAGGGTGCAGGCTGGGCTGAGGGACTCCCCTCCCGCTGCAGGAATTTTGTGCACCAAGCCTCTAGTTTATAATATAATTATAGCACTGGTTAAATTTTATATTAAATAAAACAATGTATAAAAAGTGCTAAGTATTTTGGTTGGCACACAGTAAACATTCAATATCATAATGTTTGTTATCATGATTATTAAATAAACTGAGTCCTTAGTGAAATAAATGCTTTTTTTTAATCTCAAGTGAAATATATGCCAAATTTAGAAATAGCTAATAGAAACTTTTCTTTCAATGTTTTGACCTGACTTTGGACATACCTTACATGCGTCTACTTTTCCTTCCATGAATCCAGCACATAACATTCCTGAAGTGATCAGACCATCATACACATCCTTTCTGTTACACACATCACTGCTTATGGTTTCCACCCTGGCTTGCCGAAGTTTATTTTGTGTGGGTCCTATTACACAAACAAATAAACAAACAAAAAAACACGCTCTTAAATACGGTTGTATCTAAGACATGGAAGACATATAAATTGTATTTTCCTAGGAGCAAAAGCACAATATTATTTTATTAACATTAATTGTTGACTAATTTTATTTTGTTTCATAAATGTCTACATTCAAAGAACCATAAACATATACAATCTAATATTATATCCTAACAGTGCATAAGCTATTGGCACCTTTACAACTATATGCAATCATATATATATATATTTTTTTTTCCACGAGGAGAGGGTCCATCACACTGATCTTGTCCAAATGAAACACTTTTCAATATAAAGAATTTAAGACTCATGGAAGTTGACTGATTTTCCAAAAGCTTTCAAGTGGAGACCAGGATATGAGCTGCACAGAGCCCTTTGCCCTACTCTCTGCTGTAGTGTGTTATTTAGGAACATCCTGAAGGGTGGGAAACAGGACAGATGTCCGGTCCATGCTAGCAATCAGATGCCAGCACAGCAGGGCCAGGAGGTAGCAGGAGAGAATACTGCACAAGTGAGCACAGGAAGGGAAAGGAAATAGCTCAGGACTCCTGAGTGAAGCTGTGGGTGAGTAGCCCTGAGCTAGCAAGAGGAGAATAACCTTTCACAAAGTCAAGTTGGAGGTGCATACTGCATTTGGGAAATCTTACGCATAATCAACTTCTGTCAAAAAAAAAATAAACAAATAAAAGCCCAGTTAAGAAATATTCACGTTTGTCTCCTAGTTTCTTCAGCATATCCTTGATATAACCTTAAACATTTCTTATTTCCCACTTTAAAATATTTAATTAATCTATATTTTTAAAATAAATTTTTATTGATTTCAGAGAGGAAGGGAGAGGGAGAGAGAGATAGAAACATCAATGATGAGAGAGAATCATTGATTGGCTGCTTCCCACATGCCCTCCAACCAGTGATTCAACCTGCAACCCTGTACATGTGCCCTGAACCTGACCAGGAATTGAACTGTGGCCTCCTAGTTCATAGGTCAACACTAAATCACCTAGCCACACTAGCCTGGCTAATTTAATTACTCTCTCTCTTTAAAGTGGAATGAACTAGTACCTAGTTCTGATCTCCAGTTTATAAAATTTTAGAATTTATATTTTTTAAACCTCCTAAGAAGTGGGACACAGGAAAAAAATGCAGATTCTATTAATTAACCAAAATGAAAATTCACAAAACACTTTCATATTTATTAATACCATAAATCCTCATTAGCACAAGGAAGAATTTAGACAAAAAAAAAAGAAAAAGAAGACAAAGTATCATAAAATTGTGGTGTGAAGTATATGCTAACCAGCAGTGCTTACATATGTGAAATATACAATTTAGAATCATTTACTCCCAAGTTTGTCTCATTTTATAGCACCTAAAACACTGTTCTTTCCTTCCATATTAGCTTCTCCCCTTTCTTACCACTGCTTCAATTAATTGTGAACTCAAGGATAGGGACCTGATTCCTTTTACTTTTTAACCCACAGTCGCCCTGATCTCCTTGGGATCATGTACATTAGAAGCATCAGCATTATTTTTAGGAAAAATCTAAAGAGGATTCCCTAAGCCATCTTGTTTAGAGTTTAAGACATACTTATACTGGTAAATTATTTTGAACTACTCACCGTCGTCTACAATGGATCCAAACCCTGTGACAAAAACACTTGTTTTAGGTGGCAACTTTATAGATGAATCTGGGAGGCAAACTCTCTGGACTACATTTGAAAACTCAACTCGGGTGGTAAGCTGAGCCAGGGCAATGTCATTTTCATTTGTTTCTCTATGGTAATTTTCATGAAGGATGATTTTCCCCACATTTCGTTCCACTGCGGGTGGATTAATAGTCGTACCAAAAGTAGCAATCCATTGACGTGGGTCTTTATTTCTGTAAAACATTAAAGGACAAAATTTATGACACTTAATATTATATATATATTTTTTTAAAAGATTGAGACTGTATTTCTTCCCAACTATTGGGATTATGCTCCTGAAAAATCCCTAAGGTAAGAGAATTTGCAATTGAAAGTCTTATTGAAAAAGGAGGGTAAACAAGCTGATGGTGTAAGTGATAGTATGAAAGCCCTTAAAATGTTTTACATCCTCTAAAATTAAAAGAGCACAGCAACTAAATGGAATATCCATGCTTCATTAATAGTAATGGGTACCATACAATTAATTTCCAATCTTTACATTTTTTTTGTTTATTAAAAATTCATTAGGTCCTCAGTCTTCTGTAATTTCAATGAAATGTATGCATATTAATTTTGATTTATTTTGGATATTATACATGCTCAGAGGCGTCTTCCCTCTGTCTCAGATACCCCATCCATTCTTATGACTCACCTTCTGCTCTTGTTTACTGGGTCTTGCTGTTATCCTTGAAACAAAGTGTAATTTGTCTCTTGTGTATACAAACTCTTGTATGTATCCAGGATTGTTTTTTCACCTACGCCCAGACCCTGTCTGGATATTTAAAGACTAAGCAGCCCTGACTCAATGTCATGCTGTGAGAGCTCTCACCACCCTCTGATCTGGCCTGGTCAGTCCCTCTTACTGCTTTTGAGGTTCTCTCTTCACATAGATGCTTTTCTCTCCCCCAAAGTTACATCACAAGCAACTTCTATGTAGTACTGCCATCTCTTTAACCTCCCATTCTTCCCCAAAACCCAGTTCCCTCTTTTGCTAATTATCCCCATCAAGAATGACTAGAAATATATAGAAATTTGAAATTCTCTTTGTAGAGGAAAATTATGTAGAAGGAAATTACACAGAGAATTCAAAAAGGGGATTTCCTTGTTCATGTGGGATTACTGTGTTGGTGAATCATAAATGTGTCAGTGTAATGAAAACCTGAAAGATTAGTGGTTTTCAAAGTACGAGGCACTGCCCCAGGGATAAGCAGGCAGAGCCCAAGGGTGGGGACTGGGAGACGCAGAGGGCTCCTCTCTCAGCTGTTTTACTTATTTATACTTTAAAGGAAGTGTTTATTCAAAGCCAAAATCTTAGGGATAAAGAATTATTTAAAAAGTAGAATTCTGGGAGATACAAGACATACGTGATTTTAGTCTCAAGGAGCTTGTAAACTAATTGAGTAAATTAAAAAAAAAAAAAAGTACCCATCTCTTCATGCACTGTCAACCAGAAAAGAAGACTCTTGTAATAGGCCCTGTTCAACACGCTGTGGATAAGGACACTGAGACTCAAGTTAACTGGCTTAGCCAGGGGAGGGACACAGCCAGCTGCTTAGTGCCAGAGAGAGAGAGAGAGAGAGAGAGAGAGAGTCCAGACCTCATGCCATCCTATCAAAACCTTTTTCCCTACCCACACTATTTCACAAAGACTGAGTTCCTTTTTTATAGGCATCAAAGTACTGACATTTGTCTTAAATATGATTTTTAAATAATACACTGTCTCTATAGGGGGAAAAACATAAAATTTAAAAACACTTGGGATGAGGAACCCTGTGTTTTTCCTTCACAACAGTATATGTCATTGTGCAATTACATGAAATTATTATCACTCCCCAAATTGAACCATTTTCAGGATCATTACATTTCCCAACTCTTTTAGATTATTACCAGAATAAAATATGCCATCATTCATATTTTAGGAAATCCTTCCAATGAATCTATACCTATTGTCACTTGTCAAACTTCTGTTTCCATTTATTTAAAAATTCCTTGAAAGTTGCATCTAAACTCACTGAATCCAGTGCTCACTAGTTATTTCTATTTTACCAAACTTAATGGCCAATTTCCAGTTGGGTCTTATAGCACACAGCAATTACACTGGACCTGCTGAAACACAATAGCTTATATTCTTCATTAAAAATCAATAAATTAACATCTGGATTTATTTTCAATTTACATAAATTATAGAGATCAATTATAAACAAAAATAAATGATATTCCTCAAAATAAATATAAAGATTGGAGCACTATGTGAACAAAAAATCAGAAAGCCTTAAAAAATTAGTGACACTCAAGTTCACCTAAGACATGATGCTAGTTATTTTGTAAATATAAATGAGTCCCTTTTCTCTTCTCTCATGAGATAGTGACGGACATTCACCTTAAGTTCATTAGGTCATTCCTATTACACATCTACCCCATTTTTTAAAAAAGGTGTAGGTACTTTGAAGGATGGTCAAAAGCCTCCTAGATTCACCAAAGATAGTTTTCTTGAAAGGATGTGTGAACAGTGCCACTGGCCAGAGATTCATTCAGAGCTTTTATCTTTTGAGAGTTTAAAAGAAAAAACTTTCTGTTCCCTGTTGGTGAAAATTCAGGGAGGAAAGAAGGTGTGTCCCTGGTCACCAGGGGAAATAGTGGGCCTATGGGTATCTGTTACATGAACTGATATAGCTGAGCTTTAAGAGCTACAGCTGTGAAAGGTCAAGCAGACTGCTCCTGTTGGGCCCTATATGACCAGTCTTCTATACTGGGAAGGCAGAGAGACAGGGTGGTAGGACTCTCCCATCATCCATACACCTCTGGTCCACACAACTCACAGGAGTTCTTACATGATGCAGTTGGAAGGGAAGCTTCAAGAGTGACACCTTTCATTTTGTCTTATTTATAAAGTGAGAGTGGGATAGAAGGATTAATTGGAAAAAAAAACACATGGAAGTGGCTGAATTTTCTCCTTGCTTATATGAAAAAGCTTAATCTTATCTAATCTAATAAAAGAGAAACATGCAAATTGACCACGCCTCCGCTACGCCGAAGCCACGCCCACCAGCCAATCAGAGCGACTATATGCAAATTAACCCAACCAAGATGGCGGTCGGCAGCCACAGAGCTGGAACAAGCAGGAGGCTTGGTTGCCCCAGCGATGGAGGAAGCCAAGCTTCCCACCTGCCCTGGCCAGCTGTGGCCTCCACTCAAGGCAACAAACTTTCAATTATAGAAGATAAATAAATCCCAGATACCTACTTCCAGCCAGCCTCCACTGGGAGCTTTGATGGCAGGGGGCTGTGGCCAGCCTGCAAACAGCCATCAGCCCCTCACCTAGGCTGGGCACACCCTAATGGGGTGAGGCTTCCCACTGGGGGGCTTGGCCAGCCTGCAAACAGCCATCAACCCTTCACCCAGACTGGCCAGGCACCCCAGAAGGATGCCCCACCCTGAAGGGGATGTGGCCAGTCTGAAAATGGCCCTTAGCCCCTCACCCAGGCTGGCCAGGGACCCCAGCGGGGACCCCCACCCTGAAGGGGCTGTGGCCAGCCTGAAAACAGCCATCAGCCACTCACCCAGGCTGGCCA
>NW_005360676.1:4971763-4982652 GCF_000412655.1 Myotis brandtii
CCTGCTCCCCGCTGGCAAGTGGACATCCCCTGAGGGCTCCAGGGTTGCCAGAGGGATGTCTGACTGCCAGCTTTGGCCTGATCCCCCAGGGAGCGGGCCTAAGCCAGCAGGTGGTCATTCCCCGAGGGGTCTCAGACTGCGAGAGGGCACAGGCTGGGCTGAAGGACCCCCCCGAGTGCACAAATTTTTGTGCATCGGGCCTCTAGTTACATGTAAAATAACGGATCTTTACACTAAAATAATTTATGATATCGTAGAAAAGATAATACTAATGTCATGATAATACAGGAAAATACATGGTGAGAACCACAAGAGTGATATAAACCAAACAGCATAATTATTTAGAGCAGGGAGAGATGAACATAATCAGGGCATAGAGCAAGCATCATGCATTTTAGGGGACAGAGGAGGGTCCATCCATAATGGAGCATAAAATAAACTGGTGAGATTAGACTCTTCCCAAGTACTGAATCCATTGATGACAACTGGTAACTAAGTAAAGGAGACTCACAACAGTCCTGGGAACTTACTTGCGGAAGCAGTGAGCAGCTGTGAGCAGCCACGTGTTACTGATGAGGCTGGCTCCACACTGATGGCCTGCCCCTTTGAGCTGGAGGCTGGCCTGCCACGGCCATTCCCCTTCCATAGCTGTTTCCCTTCCTTGGACAATCCTTTCTGTAGAAGTATATGCTGGTAATGGCATGTTTGAAGATGTCATCCTTATTCCACAGCCTGTCACAGAAATATACATTAACTAGTTTTCATGAAAAGGAGTGGGGGGAAACATATCCTGACTTGCATTGGGTGCTGATGCTTAGACAAGCCATTGCACCTGCCACTCTAACCCATTCCTAGCACTCAGTCTCTGAGGTTCTTGGTAGGGGTTCTACTGATCTTACTGAGGTTCAAAGGAAATATTTACTAATATTTCAAGGCATCCAATCCAGGGTCAACTTCTGTCTCTCTATATAAAGCATATACTAGTATAGATAAATAAATAGGTAGATAATTTATTGAGCATCAAAAATACAATATAAGTAATTTTATTAACCCAGTGGTTCTCAACCTGTGGGTCACGACCCCTTTGGCGGTCGAACGACCCTTTCACAGGGGTCGCCTAAGACCATATCAGATATTTACATTACGATTCATAACAGTAGCAACATTACAGTTATGAAGTAGCAATGAAAATAATTTTATGATTGGGTCACAACATGAGGAACTGTAAAGGGCCTAAAGGTTGAGAACCACTGCACTAAATTCAATAAAAAAGTAAAAAAAGAATGTATAGATCCTCTCCTAAGTGTTTTAGATACATTTACAACAAGAACACTTTTCTGATGAGAAAACTCAGCCTTGAGAAAGAACATAAATTGCTGGAATTCATCCAACTGATAAGTGATCATTATATATAAAGTCAAGGAGGATCCACAGTAAAGTTTGTATTTTTCTCCTGAGAGGCCAATAATATAAGTCATGATTTTCTCTTAACATGAATCTATAAGTTGTCTTTGCAAAACCCAGAATTTAAACAATAATGCCTTTTTGTCATTTTCTAAAAATTGAAAGGCTACTTTTTAAATTAAGTTTATTGGGGTAACATTGGTTAATAACATCATATAAGTTCCAAGTGTACAATTCTAGAATACATCTGGATATTGCATTGTGTGCTCACCACCCAAAGTCTAGTCCCCTTTTGTCACCATAAATATGACCCTCTTTATCCTGTTCACCCACCCCCACCGCCTTTTCCTGATAACTGCCTTTCTATTGTCTGTGTCTATGAATTTGTTTGTTTAGGTTGTTAATTTGTGGCTTTCTGTTTTATTACACTCCACATATGAGTGAACTAATATGGTTCTTGTCCTTTTTCTTTTCTCTTTTTAATTGAATTTATTGGGGAGACATTGGTTGATAAAATTATATAGCTTTCAGGTATACAATTCTATAATACACCATCTATATATTGTAGTATGTGTTTACCACATCAAGTCAAGTTCCTTCTTTCATCACCACTTACTCCCCTTTATCCTCTTCTATCTCCCTCCAATCCCTCTCCCCTCTGGTAATCACCATGCTCTTGTCTGTGCCTATGAGTTTGTGTATTTTTTTTTTTTTTTTTTTCTTAATCCCTTCATCTTTTTCACCCAACCCTGTAACCCCTCCCCCCTCTAACAGCTGTCAGTCTTTTTTCTATTTATGGGTCTATTTCTCTTTGGTTTGTTAGTTTTTTTGTTGATTAGATTCTAAATATGAGCAAACTCATATGGTTTTTGCTTTCTCTGACTGGCTGATTTTACTTAGCATCATGCTCTCCAACCAAGCTGTTAGAAAGATTAAGATTTCCTTGTTTTTTTATAGCTGCATAGTATACCATAGTGTAAATGTACCATAGCATTTTTATCTATCATCTACTGGTGGACACTTGGGTTGCTTCCAAACCTTGCATATTGTAAATAGCACTGCAGAGAACATAGGGGTGCATATATTCCTTCAAATTAGTGTTTGGGTTTCTTCAGATATATTCCCAGAAGTGGAATTCGTGGGTCATAAGGCAGCTCCATTTTTTATTTTTTTGATGTAACTCCATACTCTTTGCCACAGTGGCTGCACCAATCTGCATTTCCACCAAAGTGCACGAGAGTTCCCTTTTCTCTACGCCCTCACCAACACTTGTTGTTTGTTGATTTATTTATGACAGCCATTCTGACAGGTGTGACGTGATATCTCATTGTGGTTTTAATTTGCATTTCTCTAATGACTAGTGACATTAAGCATCTTTTAATATGTCTGTTGGCTATCTGTATGTCCTCATTGGAAAAGTGTCTATTCAGGTCCTATGTCCATTTTTTAACTGGACTGTGTGTGTCTTTATTGAGTTTTATAAGTTCTTTATAAATTTTGGATAGTAATCCCTTATCAGATGTATCTTTGGCAAATGTGTTCTCCCATTGAGTGCGTTGTCTTTTCATTTTGTTGATAGTTTCCTTTGCTGTGCAAAAACTTTTGAATTTGATGCTGTGGCTTGGACTTCCAGTGCTATGTTGAATAAGATGGTGAAAGCAAACATCCCTGTCTTGTTCCCAATTTTAAGGAAAATACTTGTAAGTTTTGCCCATTAAATATGATGTTGTCTGTGGGTTTGTCATATTTGGCCTTTATTATGTGGAGGTATAGTCCCTCTATTCCCTCTTTGCTGAGAGTTTGTATCATAAATGTTTTCTGTATCCATTGAAATGATCATGAGTTTTTTAATCCTTCATTTTGTTTATGTGGTGTATCATGTTTTTGATTTGAAGATATTGTACCAACCTTTCATTCCCACTTGATCATGATGTATGATCTTTTACATGTATTCCTGTATATCAGTTTGATAATATTTTGTTGAGGATTTTAGCATCTGTGTTCATCAAGGATATTGGCCTATAATTTTCTTTTTTGTAGTGTATTTATCTGATTTTGAAATTAGAATAATTTCAAATATGCTGGCTTTGTAAAATGAGCTTGGAAGTCTTCCCTCCTCTGAAATTTTTTGAAATAGTTTGAGAAGGATAGGTATTAGTTCTTCTTTGAATGTTTGGTAAAATTCACCTGTGAAACTATATCTGGTTCAGAGCTTTTGTTTGTTAGTAGTTTGTTTCTTCTAATTACTGTTTCGATTTCACTAGTTGTAATTGATCTATTCAGAATTTCTGATTCTTCCTGATTCAGTTTTGGAAGATTGTATGTTTCTAGGAATTTATCTATTTTATCCAGATTGTCCAATTTGTTGCCATATAGTTCTTCACAGTGTTTTCTTACAATCCCTTGTATTTCTTTGATGCTAGTTGTTACTTTTCCTCTTTCATTTTTTATTTTATTTATTTGGGTTCTTTCTCTTTTTCTCTTGATGAATCTGGCTAAAGGTTTGTCAATCTTGTCAATCATTGCAAAGAACAAGCTCTTGGTTTCATTCATCTTTTTTTTATTTTGTTTTTTTAGACTTTGTTTATTTATGCTCTCATCTTTGGTTCTAGTTATTTTTCTTAAAATTTTTTTGATTCTTTGATAACAAACCCTCAATTGATTAGACCAGTGGTCGGCAAACCGCAGCTCATGAGCCACATGCGGCTCTTTGACCCCTTGAGTGTGGCTCTTCCACAAAATACCATGTGTGGGCGCTCACAGACAGTGCGATTAAAACTTCGTGGCCCATGCACAGGAGTCGGTTTTCGGCCTGGGTCAGTCTATTTTGAAGAAGTGGCATTAGAAGAAGTGGGGGTACGTTTGTTGAGGTCGACCCCTCAGATTGAGGACGTTTCTAGCAAAGGCCAGCTTAGGAGTACCCTAATTAAGTTAATAACAATGTACCTACCTATATAGTTTAAGTTTAAAAAATTTGGCTCTCAAAAGAAATTTCAATCATTGTACTGTTGATATTTGGCTCTGTTGACTAATGAGTTTGCCGACCACTGGATTAGACTTCAAACCAACCTTAAGTTTCAAAAGTATATTAGTGTAATTTTTAATGTACTTTTCTATTATTTCTATTTGTATTAAGAATACAAGTTTTGCCTGCTGGTGTAGCTCAGTGGTTGAGCATTGACCCATGAACTAGGAGGTCACAGTTTGATTCCTGGTCAGGGTACAGACCCAGGTTGTGGGCATGACCCCCAGTAGGGTGTGTGTGGAAGGCAGCTGATAGATGATCCTCCCTTATCATTGATATTTCTCTCTTTATCCCTCTCATTTCCTATCTCTAAAATCAATAAAAACATAGTTTAAAAAAAGAATGCACCCAGCTGGAGTGGCTCAGTGGTTGAGCATCGACCTATGAACCAGGAGGTCCATGTTTGATTCCTGATCAGGGCACATGCCTGCCTGGGTTGCGGGCTCAATACCCAGTGTGGGGCATGCAAGAGATAGCCAAGCAATGATTCTCTCTCATCACTGATGTTTCTATCTCTCTCTCACTTTCCCTTCCTCTCTGAAGCTGGCCTCACGGCTGGCAAGCGCAGCAGTGGTAGCGGGAGCCTCCCCGCCTCCGTTGCAGGCAGGCGGTAAGGAGCAAGGGTTCCGGACTTCGAGAGCCCGGCCAGGCTGAGGGATCCCACCCCACCCTCGCTCCCCCCCCCCACAGTGCATTAATCTCATGCACTGGGCCTCTAGTCAATAATAAATTATCATGATAAGATAATTTATTATCTTGTTTTTCTAGAACAAGAAAAAAATAGTGTGCATATTGAAAATACTCTTTGTGTCCTACTCAAAATTCAGTGAAAAATACAACCACAACTAGATCTCTTGGCAAACAAGTTATATGATAAGGATTTCCTACATTCATCCAGAAACAAAAAACCTTCATAACAAAAATCACATCCATCTTAGATTTCTATTCTACAGCAAAAACACTAGAAGGAACAGAATATTCTGTATTGAATTATTTGGGAAAGTTTATGACCCAATTATCTTATAAAACATAGAGATAAAGGAAATGGAAAGAAATTCTTACATATGCAAGTACTCAGAAAATATACCATTTGGATAATTTTCTTGCTTAAAATGACTTGAAATACAGTTTAGCAGGCAAAAAGGTAACTCTAAGTCAAGACTCAAGAATGGGAAATAGTAAAATATAATAGGAAACTTTAGGGATTGGTAAATAATTTTAACCATGGATATAAAATGGAATATAATGTTTTAAAAATGATATTGATCAAACATTTAAAGATTAAGTGATAAGAAAAATAGAAAGTTACTCATCAAAGACTGGAAAGTCAATTGAAGTTGATGAGAGAAATTTAGCTTATAATTTTTTCATTATGCATAGTTCTTGCTTTATCCTTGAGTTTGATATTTGATCAAGAAATAAAGGTTAATATATTTAAAAAACATAAAGGCTAGCTAGAAGAAATCAACATGTGTTTAGAGAAAAAGACAAAACACAATGGAAGAAAAATATTTACCAAAAGCCAGAAAACATGAATGAGAACAAATATATGAATATTGATAATATTTGGAAATATGTTAAATGTTGCAAGTTATATAGGGAATGTTCATCATTTTTTAGTGTCCTTACAACATTTTTAATGGACGTATTTGATGGGGGGGCGGGGGCGGGCAAAAAAAAAATGTCCATAGCAGATATTTCAACAAAAATGCAAGAAAACAGAGAACTTTTAACAGGAAGAAGCCTAACTAATTACAACTTTAAAGCACTCTCTGAACTGGGATAGTATTTTAAAAAATAATCATTTAAATAAAATATTAAAATAGAATGTTAGAATTATAGTTACATATGTTATAATATAAAAAATACCATGTAATTTTTAAAATTATATTCTGTAAGTCACAACATTTAAAATTGTATTTGATGTAAATTTATAAACTTAAATATCTTAAGAATAATAAACAATAATAAAAAGCTAAGTGTTCAGTTTATAAAAACATAAAATGAACAAAATGCTTGCTATTATTGTAATGATTATTTTGCAATATATATGAATATCAAATCATTACATTGTCCACCTGAAACTAATATGATGTTATGTTAATTATACCTCAATGGGAAAAAAAAACAACCTTACCAAATTTTACTAACTTTTTATGGCTTTTATTCATTATCTTTACTATGAAAGAGACAGTTAATTGTGGGGTTTGGAGCTTACGGCTATTGAGAAGATTCCTCATCTTCTTGCTGTCAATAGCTGAAATACACAAAGCATGAATTAGTTGGTAGGAGAATATGCTCCTATTGTCATGTAATTTTGTTCAAATGGGCACTATAAGAAATGCTTATTATCCAAAACATGTCTATTTCAAGAGGGCATGAGATTTTTTATAACCAAGTTATAAATATCCCTCTATTCTGATTTAATCCAAAATGTATAATTTGAATTTTTAAAAAAAGAGTATTTTGGTTTTGATTTTTGCTGAGAAATTAGAAAGTAAAGTTGGAAAATTAGGGAAGAATGGTAAAGCTCAATGTCCCCGATTGCTTTCTTTAGGAGCTCCAGTATAACTCTAGGAAACACTCTCCAATTCCTATCACAATTGATGTGCACTATATCAGGTGCACTAGCCTATGTGTCTCAGTAGCCCTGGCGGTTGTGTTGAAAAGGCAGCTCAGGTAGCCAGAGGCATCGCAGACCCCTCACAGTCCAATTTTCAGGGCCTGGTCTGCAAAGGGTAGGAATTTCCTTAATATAGGTAGATGGCTTTCTCTAACTGAGGATTCTCCCTCATGGTGAATATGGTGGAAAGCTGTAACTCAGTGGCAGGCACTAGAGGCATGAAGCTCTCTCATATATAGCCAGTTCATGGATCCCACCATCTCTCCCACACTTTATACCTCCCTCTGGAATATCTTTTTTCCTTAAAAAGTATCTTAGTGTTAATTTAAGTTCAGTCATTAAATTTTTGGTGGTTAGGTGTTTGTTTTGTTTGGGCTATTTGTTAAAGAAAAAATAGAGCAGTAACTGATAAGTTGCTCAGGAATGTTGACTTTCGCAAAAGAAGGATCTGAGTCCCAAATCCTATTAGAGGTTTCTTGGAAATTTCACTTCTCTCTATTTAACAATAGATATGAATATGGCAGAAAAAAATGTATGCAATAGAATTTTGGTTATTGAGTATGGTTATAGAATAGTTATTTTGATATTAAAGCAA
Organism: Myotis brandtii; assembly: GCF_000412655.1. NCBI lineage: Eukaryota > Metazoa > Chordata > Mammalia > Chiroptera > Vespertilionidae > Myotis > Myotis brandtii. The sequence continues at coordinate 4,979,411 of NW_005360676.1, forward strand.
CCTGTGTAATGAAAATTCAGTGTACATGACCAAGAAGTCTGAAAAATTTTTTAATATTGTAAAATGAGAAACCCTACAGTTTAACATCTCTTCTATGATAGATATTTTACTAAACCTATGATCATGCATTAAAGGTGATTATATTATCAGAAATTTAGATTTAGTTTCAGATTGCCATTTAGAGTGTCCTGGAAAATACCATGTTTTATTTTGTATAAAATTTATTGATAATAAAGGTGGGTGCCATACTATTCATTATTTCTAATTACTCCTTTTTTAAAATATATTTTTTATTTATTTCAGAGAGGTATGGAGAGAGAGAGAGAGAGATAGAAAATCAATGATGAGAGAGAATCATTGATTGGCTGCCTCCTGCACACCCCCTACTGGGGATTGAGCCCACAACCCAGTCATATGCCCTTGATTGGAATCAAACCTGGGACCCTCAGTCTGCAGTCTGAAGCTCTATCCACTTAGCCAAACTGGCTAGGGCTCTAATTACTTCTTGAAAAAGTTGTCATGAATGTGTGTGGGGATTCCATCTCAAAATGTACTTAAAGGAGTTTCCCAATTTCTAGCAACATAAAAATTAATTTTAGACTATCTGTTTCTTAAATTCATGGCTACTGGGAGGGGAAATACTTTCAGGTTCAAAGGGCAAGCCTTATTTTTTGGTATTAAATCAGAAGTAACTGAACTTGGAAATACTTAAGGAGATGCAATGAACAGAGCTGGGATAACTATTATGTGAGACATATGCTAGAGTTTGGGGGAAGGATCTATATATTTAAAAGGCTAATATGCAAAGTGTCCCCTCAGGAGTTCGACTGGGAGACTGGGAGTTCAATCACTCACTATGACATGCGCTGACCACCATGGGGTAGTGCAGAAAGAAGGAAGGCCCTGGCTGGCAGCCGGAAGGCCCTGATCAGCCCTGATCACTGGCCAGGCCTAGGGATCCTACACATGCATGAATTTTGTGCCCCAGGCCTCTAGTAAGAAAATAAAAAAACAAAGTCCCTGACATTGATACTTATAATCTTATTTGAAACACATTATTTTATCTAATTACTAGAGGCCCAGTGCATGAAAATCGTGCACTGGGGGAGGGTCCCTGAGCTCAGCATGCACCCTCTCGCAGTCCAGGACCCTTCAGGGGATGTCCGCCTACTGGCTTAAGCCTGCTACCCCCAGGGATCGAGGCTAAGCTGGAAGTCAGACATCCCTCTCACAGTCCAGGGCTCTTGCAATGCAGGACCCTTCGCTCCTTACCACCCACCAGCAGCAGGGGCAGGAAAGGCTCCCACCACCGCCACTGAGCTCACCAGCCATGAGCCTGGCTTCTGGCTGAGCGGTGCTCCCCCTGTGGAAGCACACGGACCACCAGGGGACCGATCCTGAGTTGAGAATCTGGCCCCTGGTGGTCAGTGCACATCATACCAACCTGTCGTTCTGCTGTTCAGTCGATATGCATATTACGGTTTTATTATATACTAGAGGCCCAGTGCACAAAAATTTGTGCTTTCGGGGGGTCCCTCAGCTCGGCCTGTGCCCTCTTGCTGTCTGGGACCCCTCAGGGGATGACCACCTGCTGGCTTAGGCCTGCTCCCTGGGGGATTGGGCCTAAGCTGGCAGTCAGACATCCCTCTGGCAGCCCAGGAGCCCTCAGGGGATGTCCACTTGCCAGCGGGGAGCAGACCTAAGCTGCAGTCGGACATCCTTAGTGCTGCTGAGGAGGAGGGAGAGGCTCCCACCACCACCGCTGTACTGGCAGCCATCAGCCTGGCTTATGGCTGAGCAGAGCTCCCCCTGTGGGAGCACACTGACCACCAGGGGGCAGCTCCTGCATTGAGCATCTGCCCGCTGGTGGTCAGTGTGTGTCATAGTGACCAGTCATTCCCAGTCATCCTGCTGTTAGGGTCAATTTGCATATTACCCTTTTATTATATAGGAGTGCCTGGCCAGCCTAGGTGAGGGGCTGATGGCTGTTTGCAGGCTGGCCACAGCCCCTTCAGGTTGGGAGTCCCCCATGGGGTGCCTGGCCAGCCTGGGGAGGGGCTGAGGGCCATTTTCAGGCTGGCCATAGCCCCCAGCCACCCAAGCTCCCAGTGGAGGCTTGCTGGAAGCAGGTATCTGGGATTTATTTAGCTTCTATAATTGAAACCCTGGGTGAGGGGCTGGTGGCTGTTTGCAGGCTGGCCACGGCCCCCAGCCACCCAAGCTCCCAGTGGAGGCTGGCTGGACGCAGGTATCTGGGACTTATTTGTCTTCTATAATTGAAACTTTGTTGCCATGAGCCAAGGCTGCAGCCGGCTCAGGGCAGGCCGGAAGCTTGGCTTCCTCCATCACCCAGGCAACCAAGCCTCCTGCTTGCTCCAGTTCCGTGGCTGCCGGCTGCCATCTTGGTTGGGTTAATTTGCATATAGTCACTCTGATTGGCTGGTGGGTGTGGCTTAGGGCATAGGAAAGGTATGGTCAATTAGCATCTTTGTCTTTTATTAGTGTAGATAGGATGGCATAAAAAATAGAAATGCCTCTCAACTAGGATTCCAACTAACTTTGAGATAGTTTTAATTTAAGTTTCATAACCTTTTTTAACTAAATTTTCATCTACTTTTGGGGGAAAACAAAAACTACAACTTTCCTAAGTTTGTTCTGTAAGGCATTAATGAAGGTATAAATTTTAAACATTGTTTAAAGTTGTAAGTGAGGTAAAGGACCTCTTCAGCCCAGCCAGTGTTGCTCAGTGGTTGAGTGTCGAGCCTCAATGGTTTGATTCCCCGTCAGGGCACATGCCGGCTTGATCCCCAGTAGGGGGCATGTGGGTGGTAGCAGATGAATGTTGTTTCTCTCTCATGGATGCTTCTATCTCTCTATCCTTTTCCTTTCCTTTCTCTCTAAAAATCAATAGAAACATTAAAAAGAACCTTTTCATAGTTCATGTCAAAAATTCTTCCTACAGGGGTTAACCTTCATAAAGATGTCAATTGCTTTGATACTACAGAAGCTAACCCCCAGAACTGGCCTTTAAAGACCTCTGGGAGTTAGTCCCATGTCTTACATCTTCCTTGAGTCTCAGTTGCTTTAAAATGATAAAAATAATACCCACTCTTTTATACTTTTGAAAAGATCTAACATGATAATACAAGGGGAAAAATTAGAAACTATAGCAGAGGCCAAAATCAAATAAAATACAAATATTTATAAAACTAAATTTTGTGTCATAGTAAATTTTTATTTTG